>NW_007360999.1:1337555-1410218 GCF_000409485.1 Glarea lozoyensis ATCC 20868
GTTTTGGTGGATTTGGAAGGGGGGGAAATGTGGTTGGGATTTTGTTGGTTGAATAGAGATAGAAATGTCATAAGTTATGTTATAGAGATATATTCTTTCTCGACCTTTCCTTCGTATCATTCGTGAGAAAATTTGTTATCGGTGACATCTTTTCCCGCTTAATTCTATGGGTTGGCCATATATATCTATTGACTTCCTGTCTTAGACAATTCTTCATTCTTTATTCTAACCCTCATCTTCTAAATCCTATAACATCCGACTGTAGCTAATCTCCCCTGTACCTCGAAACAACCCCACCCCTACACAATCCCAGTCTGCCCCTCCCCAACCATCTCCATCCAAACCAGCACCAAACCCTCCCTCATAAAATCTTCCCGCCATAACAATTTCTTCAACTCAGATTGCAGTCCTGCGATAGTCTCTATTCCAAGTGCGTCTAGGACTTTCTTAATTTCTGACATGAACCAATATCGCTCCGATCTGTGTGCGGAAGCGAGGTAGCCTATGAAGAGGGTCCAGAGGTGGTATGTCATCGCCTCGGCGGTGGCGGGCCTAGACTTCCGGGATACTGCCTCTTCTGGCCAGATGGCAGTACCAGATGAGTCAGTGGCAGTATTTTCGGATTGATCTTGGGTTTGATGGTATGTGTTAAGGGAAGATTGGAGGCGTGATAGCATAAGCGATATTGCTGGCGAGGTAGATGGGATTTCGCGGATGGAGATGTAGAGGTAGACGTGTGTTGCTGTTATGAGAGGATGGATGGGAGGAATGGTGGTGGTGGTGAAGGCGGGGAGGGGAGTATTGTGGAGGAGAATGTCGTATTCAACGTTATATATCAACGTACTCGCTTCCAACCTATCCAAAAACCTCACTCTTTCCGGTTCGAGGACACAACTCAGATACCGGAGAGTGCTGAAAATCTTGTCGAGGGCCGGGGGAAGTGCGAGATAATTGTCGTCCGTTGAGGGTATCTCAGGTATCGTCACAGGAGCGAAATCTTGTCTAGCAAAATAAGGGGGTCGACTTTGGATATTACTAAAACAGAGATCTGCCCAAAGAACGATGCGGAGGAATACGCCGGAAATAGTGGCAATGCCGCCCCGGGCGCGGATTAGGTGGTGTAAGCCGGTCATGTGGAGGGTTGAGATGTTGTATTTGCCGTTCAGATTCTATCCCTTTAATTAGTCTTGATGATGTAAAGAGGGGAGGGTGAAATGTTGAGTGAGGATAAGGGGAGGAGACAGACTTCTTTACTAGCAAGCATAGCCACACTTGCAATAGTCATCTCGCTGATTCCTTCATGAGTTCCTAGACGGGCGTTGATGATACTGAATGCGGAAATGCCGTGAGAGAGGCTTTCGGGAGATTCGGCTTCGGAGTCGCCTTGGATTTGGTTGGGTGGGTAGCGTAGAGAGATGTGTAAGGATACGAGATGCAACACTGAGTGCAGCAAGGCGGGATCTTTGAGGGCGTGCGAGAAGAATGTGCCGGTTGGGTTTATGGCTATGCCGTTCATGGGGTAGATTTTTTGATCTGGGGTTTGTTAGGAATAGGTTCAGCGTGAGAATTCCTATAGAGAAAATTCTTTTGTTTGAAGATGGGGGGGGGAGTGCTTACAGTAGTGGATTAGGTTTGGAGAGGGGGAGATGGGGAGGGTGTTGAAGGGGTCGAGGGTGAGTTCGAGGGAGAGGGTTGGTTTTGGGTGGTGTGGTGAGCTGTATGGAATGGTGCAAGTGCGTGGTGTGAGTTTGGAGTTTGAGAATGATTCGGGAGTGCGTCTTTGTCGCTCTTTCTTTCTGTGAGCAACTGATTTTTCCTTTTCCTTCTCGTTTTCTTCTAAGGTCGAAGCTTTCGCTTTACCCTTCTTTTTCTTCCAAGTGTCAAGCCTAAACCTCCCCTTATGATCTCCTAAACTCTCCAGCTTAGGAATTTGAGAGACGGTAAATGCTGTTACTGAATCCTTACTCCTGGACTTTCGAGCATAATCTTTCATGACATGTCTTCGAACTTGTTGGGAGATTTCTTTGGTGTTTGAGGTTGGTCCGGTTAGAGTGATGAATGACAGTGCTGGGGTTTCTGAATGAGTAAGAAACTGAGTCGGAGGTGTTGGGTGAAGGGCCAAATTTATCATGTTGAGTTGATTTGGGTGGAAGTTCGGGTATTGTCCTGGCTGATCTTTTGGACTGCCTCGTTAACATGAAAAGAATGTGGAAATAGCATGAGACACTCTATTGCCATACACTTTGCTATATCACTTCAATATGTGTAGGTCTTCCTGACTCTTCAATTAGTCAGACTTATTGGATTCTGTTTCTTGAACTGATTACTGAACAACAGAAGAACCTGAGAAATGCAAAGGAACGGAAAGGGCGAGAAATAAAAGACTGGAATTAAGAAAAACCGAAACCATAGCGCTCTTCACGATATATATCTACCGGCAGACATGGGTACGGGAGTACTAATAGACGTGCATACGCTGATATGCACGTCTTGAGAAGTGTTGGATGAGGAGAATAGAAGCTTGTCGTATTTGGGCCCAGCCAAACTGGGTACACGGTCATGTGACTCGGCGTTAACTATCGGGGATAGATTTAGTAGGTGGTCCAAGCTGTACTTCGTTGAGCGACGCGTCGGTGCTCCATGCTCCATCTCTAAAATTGCTTCAATCGCTGGCTTCCATTCCAGAAATCACACTCTCGATTTCTTGCTAAGTTAACGACTGTGATGATTGTTTTGTTGTGAATTCATCAAATGGCAGATGGATCTTCCAGAAACATGCTGATAGGAAACAACAACCTGATTGGAAAGACTGCACTGTGGACACTGTCAAATATGGTATGGAATGATTAATTTCTATATTACAAGCACTAATTACAAAATTGCCTCCTATGGTATCATAACTCCGGACTCCAGGCAAGACTCGATAGTCCACGGGGGACTCCACTCCTCCGCTCTTTTCAAAATGATATGGTACAATGACAAACCGCTAATATATCAAATGTCTAGACTTGTTGTTCTGGCGTTCGTGCCTTTTCTTGTGTCTCCGTGCCACTACTACCCACCAATGTTCGTGTAGTTGGTGCAGCACTCAACGCTGTCATACCAGCGTCTTTTTTCTCGCCAGTTCGGCTTCTGCCAAACGACCGAATCGATGATGGTCTAGATCCCTTCGCCATCGAGAAGAAACCCTGTCTGAGGGACAACTTCTTATTCTTAAACTCCTGCGAATCCTCCTCTCCTTGCTCGAATAGATGGAAGTGACGCTTGGTGAACTTCCATGCCTCCATACAGACGACGAACAAGATGACACAGCCGAATGAAAGACCCCATTCCCAAGTGATGGTTGTGTGCCTGAATACTTGGTGGTTTAGTCCTGGGATATAGATGGCTGGGAATACAGACAAGGCGCCAATTATCACAGCCCAGAAAAGGAATTGGTTCTCCCATACATCGTGGAAGAATGGGAACTTGCTGTCAGTCGCAGGATCGAGTCTGAACATGCTTCGACGGATACTCTTGAACTCCCAAGCCGAGATCAGGATTTCCCAAGTGAGAAGTGCGAAGACGGCACCACGACCTCTGAACACGGCAACGCATTGGTCATTCCATTCTCTGTTGCAATCACGACCAAGGTTACCGCCATTGGCTCCATAGACAATGGTCACAAAAGTCAGGAGCGTTGTAGCACCCATGACAAGACCATAAACCAACATGTCGCACATGATCTGTGGAGTAAACACGCCGTACTTGTTGCTGTGTGGTGGGCGTCTCATGATATCTGAGCTTGCTTTCTCCTTACCCAGCCCGAAAGCGGGGAAGGAAGATGTGAGCATGTTGATCCAGAGGATTTGTAGAGGACTGAGAGGGAATACCGAGAACCCGGAACTGTCTTGGAAACCAAGGCCAGCAATCAAGAGGATTACTTCGCCCACATTGGATGTGAGGAGATGTAGAACGAATTTCTGGATGTTGTCGAACATCCTGCGGCCCTCTCTGATAGCGGCCACGATGGAGTTGAATTTGTCGTCAGTCAACACAATCTTTGCGGCGCCTTTGGCGACATCAGATCCCGCAAGACCCATAGCAATTCCAACATCGGCGGCGCTCAAGGATGGCGCATCGTTCACACCGTCACCAGTCATGGCCATGTATAAACCACGACGGCGAAGAGCGTTGATCATCTTTGTCTTGGTGTCCGGAGCACATCGTGCAATGACAAGTGGTAGTTCAGGCATCGCATCAATCTCAGCCTCGGATAGTTTATCAAAGTCAGTTGCCTTTTGTACGATAGAGGCGGCAACGTCTGGTGGGAGGATCGAAAGGTTTCGTGGAACAATTCCAATCTCTTTGGCAATAGCTTCTGCGGTGGCAGGGTGGTCTCCAGTAAGCATATGGACCTTGATGCCTGCTTCACTGCATTCGCGGATGGCGTCCTTAGTCTCGTCTCGTGGAGGGTCATAAATTCCTACAAGTCCGATCAAAGTAAGACCTTGTTCGACTTCGTTTCGGAACGCTTCGTCCTTGCTACTCTTCTTCACGGCTGCTGAAGCATCTCCCGTCCACTCTCTGGACGCTACAGCGAGAACACGTTGACCTTGTGAAGCGAGCTCGTTCATTTGGTAGAAAACGTGCTCTTTTGTTTTTTCATCTAGAGGCTCACTTGTCGATCCAGAGCCCACAGATGTACAAAGGTCAAGCACACGCTCAACAGCACCTTTGGTGAAAACCATACTATGACCACCGTCTGGAGAGTTGTAAATGACAGACATCCGCTTGATGCTGCTATCGAATGGAAACTCGGCGATTTGCTTCCAGCCTTGAGTTTCAAGCTTCTTCTTACCGAAATCAAAACGATGTGCGAAGACTTGCAAAGCGATCTCGGTAGGTTCGCCTGTCGTTTGCCATTTTTCGGTATTCTCGACCTTCTCGCGTTTGACAGTGGACAGATTGCAAAGCGCTGTTGGTAGAAGGAATGCTTCTAGTTCAGGCGTAATAGTAGCGGCCTCCTCTGCTGGACTGCTGTTGGCTTTCTGATTGTTCCCTTGGTCTTTGGCGGCCTTTTCTGCAGGAACGTCGAACTTGAGTGCAGCGGCACTACGTTGGTGATCATAATCGGTCTCGGTTTTCTCGGAAGGTTGTGTGTTGGCATTTGGCACTGGTGCAGCACCCTTGGTCACGTCACCTTGTGTTGGGTCCTTTGGATCCATCGAGTTATTGACGGTAAAGATCCCGACCTTTGGCAGCCACACTTTCTTGACGATCATGGCTCCTTGGGTCAAAGTTCCAGTCTTGTCCGAGCAGATATTGGTGATGCCTCCGAGAGCCTCCAACGCTGATAAATCTCGGATAACGACGTTTGCCTTCCGCATAACAGTCATTCCGACCACCATGGTGATTGTCAAAACACTATTTAAGTCAGTCAGCTACTTCACAAGTTTTGGAGAGTTTCCGGTACTTACGCAATCAGTGATTCTGGAATAATGGCAATACCAGTAGAGATAGCATAAATGGCGACTTCGTGGGTAACATTGAATTTGTTGACACCAAAAACAATGATGGCCAGGAGGAGAGCGCAGCCGAACAGGATATAAGCCACCTTTGACAATTTTCTTTGCAAAGGAGTGCCTTCAGTAAGGCCTAGGAATTTGCCAACTGCATCGTATGTACGTCTGGCACCACCCTTGACTGGCGCAGCTTTTCCATATTTCTTGTAGTTCATCGATCGGCCTGCTTTTCGTTGTTTCTTTGTTGTTGATGCCGCGATTTTACCAACCTCTGTTTGCATACCAGTGTATGTGACGATTCCTCGGCCGCGACCTTTAGTTACTGTCGTGGTTGAATAAGCCATGTTGAATCGATCTCCAATGCCAACTTCGCCTTCTTCAGTGGCAAGTCGCTCTGAGCCTGGAACCATGATGTTGTTCTCGACAATCTTCTCGACGGGCTCGGCTTCTCCAGTTAGTGATTTCTCATCACAATTCAAGTTCATTGCCTCGAATATGCGCAGATCGGCTGGTACTGTGTCGCCAGTCTTCAGGATTACAATATCACCTGGCACTACTTCAGCGCTGTTCATTGTTAGTGCTTTGATCTTTTTTGGAAGAGAATCGTGATAGACTCACCTTGGGATTGTGTCGATCTGACCATCACGAAGTACAGCTGCACTAGGTGATGAAAGTGCTCGTAGAGAATCCATCTTCTTCTCCGCCTTGAATTCCTGGAAGAAGCCAATTGAGACGTTTAGAATAATGACTGCTGTTAAAACTCCTCCCTCGATGTAATCACCTACACCATAACTCAGTGCCATGGCAAAGACCAACACCTGTCATTATTGTTAGTTGCAATCGCTTGTGATGTGAATAGACCACATACCAAAATCATAGCATTACTACATTGCTTCAGTAGGATCTTGTACCAAGGTACCCCTCCTCCACCCTCTAATTCATTTGGTGGATGATCCCTCTGTATCTCTTGTACCTTCGCGGCACTGAGACCACTCTCGATGTTCGTCCCCAATTGCTGCGCTACCTCCTCGATAGGCAAGAGGAATGGATGTTTTTGCAAAGCGCTCTTTACCGTCTTCGTTGGCGCCATGGCGTTCGTTGACTTTGTTGCGTTGTGTTTATGTTGTATCGCGTAAACTCGTTGTTCTATTCCTAGTCAAGGGAATAGTAGGGAATGTAATTTCTTTGAATAAAGGAAATTCTGATGCATCCCAAGAGAAGAGGGGATACGCCATCATATTATACTTATTTCCAACGGAAAAGCGGCCGATTGAATAGATAAACCAGATTTCACCATCCCCGCCGCCAAGGTACCGTTTTCTCAACACTGTTCTTGTGTTTGGATAGCGTTTTCTTGAGTTTGGTTCATTGGAGCCATCGTCGTCTTGGCCCAACCTACCAAGCCCGCACCCAGACTTTCCGCTCGACTTTTCCGCGCCGCGGGGTCATTCGCGGGGTGGCGGGACGCCGCTGGTATGGGGCTTCTAGAATACGTTAGAAGCTGTGGGTGTGTGACGGCCAATGGTAGCACAGCATTTTGCCGATGGAGAAAGTGATGCGTCATGTGACCTTGGCGGACCTCTTGGGGCGCGGCTTGGCGGGCTGCGCGTTATGTCATTGAGGTCTTGGAATGGGATGGTTTTCGGTGAGGTGCGATGCGCTTAGGGAGGGTGGTTTTGACGTAGGATGCTCGAAGGCTTGATGTTTTCTGGGAGGAGGTGACTGGTGAGTGGTGAGGTTTGGTGAGTGTTAGTGAGTATTGTTGATTTGAGTCCAAGGCTTGGGTGACACTGAAAGGTGGTAAATAGATCTTGTTTTGGGACAAGCTCTTGAAAGAAGCTCTTGAAATGGCTGAGGTTACCGTCAGTCTTTTAGTGTTTGCTTGGTTGGGGAACTGGTGAGGTGGTTTTAAGGTCTAGATTTGAGGCCTGGATCCTGGAACATCTGTTCGGGGAAAATCATTACACACGTCACAAGCGAGGAGCGAGTTGAATAAACAGTAGCCAAACAGATATCAAAGCTTTTAATACGGACTGACCAGAGTGCGAGTCTATTTGTACAGTTTAGGGAGTATACATTCCTCGGGGACGTCTTGGCGAAAGCGTTGGGGAGATGAAAAGTTGGTTGATCGGATGTGGAGGCGGGAGGACTACTCGCTATCAACCTTATTACTTTACCATCAACGAGCAAGACGAATGGTCTTTAATAACCACGCCGACATCTAGTTCACGCTATCTTACTTGCAGCTACGAAATGTGAGGGCCAGTGAGGCTTCAAATGATCGTCGATGCATGAACCAAGCTCTCGAGATCAAGCGTTGTTCAGAATCAGACAACGAGACAACGGAGCGAACGTACTCATAAACGTGCCGCGACGTGATTTTTCGCTGGCTTATGAATTATGGGCGGGAGTTAATGGGCAATAAGGAAGTGTTTGCTATCTCGCGACTGCCTCCACGACAAAGAAAAAGGTTTCGTAGATAGAGTTATAGTCTTCGGTAATAATAAATATTAATTTTCACATTGTAGTTAATACTAGTTATGAATTTGGAGCTGAGCTTTTTCGAAAAGAAGAAGTTAGGCTGCACAGTATGAAGCGAGTCTCGAGAGAATGAGCTATGGCCTATATGTGAGGTGAGGATGATGCGTTAAGTTGATGTTTTTATGGGTGATTTGGTTTGAATGTGTTTATATACTGAAGAAAATTTGAGCTGCCCGAGTTGAATATCACCCTGGAATTTCGCTCATGGTTCAAAGGCCTACTATTACGTTTTGCTGAGGCGTTGTGTGAGGCTGGTTGGCCTTCTGCATACGCTGCACTTTAATTTGGTAGGCGGGTGAACACTACTAGGTACGTGGAGGAAGGTCTTATTTTAGATGGGAAATATGTGGATGTATAAAGCTTCTTGGAGGGGAAGAAGCGTGAGTAAGCAATAAAGCAAGAGAGGAAAGTAATGAGATATCTAAGGGTGATTGAGCAGAGGTCGTGCGAGATATATATACAGGCATAGCATGGAAATAAGTCGAATGAATATTACAGATGAGTTTAGGTTCATGGGATGTTATGAAAATTCGGCTGAAGCAAATCGTTTCAATATCTGTCGACAGACTTTTGCGTAGATTTGGTACGGTCTCGTCTAGTAAGATTCCAACTGCCTTGAATTTTGAAGTTGTTCTCTTGTCTACTTCCTCGGTCTTTGCACATCCGTTCGGTCGAGTGTGATTAGATGATATCCCTTGGAATGCATACCGGTAGAGAGAATCTTGGTCTTTGTATAATGAGTGCGAGTCTATGGGTGATTGGATGGTAATTGTATTTAAACGCGGAAGACCAAATGTACATACAAATTGATGTATGAATCTGTTACAAAGCACGACTGCTGGGTTGCCCCCTATATTCAGCGAGAGTTACACCACCTACCTCGTCGAACGATGAGGATGAATGCTCCGCTGGTTTGATGTTATTTTGTTGATTCGTTACCACCTCTTCAGAACTTTGATAGGAATTATGCACCGACCGGTCATGCAGAAATCACGCCTTTATAAATCGCAACTTCACGATTTGATTAAACACGATAAAAACCTATACGCAATTCCCTTGCTGATTGCTTGTTGAAACATTATTTCTAAATGGTCTGAAGATTTTGGTTACGCGGTCAGAACACAGACTAGACTATATAATCGTGGGTGTTTGTGAGATTGGAGTTCGCATTAGAGGTTTTGAATTTAAGTAAGACGAAATTCCATTCGATGGTGAGTAAAGATCCGATGACAAACAGCTTTATGCGGGTTTGAAATATTTATTTTAAGTGAAAAATGAATTTGCGGGAAAGAATAATCATAACTTGATTTTGTTGACTAATTTATTTATATACTATTGGAAATGAATAGAATTCAATTTCATAATTGAGGCAAGTAGTTGCTGTGCGAGATTTCCAGTACTTGCATTAATTACTATAGCTTATAGGTTTATTCAACGGTATATTAGTGTACTCCTTTCGGCCACGGAAGTCACATTGCGAGCAATGGGGACCACAATCGACAAACGAGCGATTCACGAAAACCAGAAACAGTAAATTTGTACAGCCTGAAAGTGTCTATTATGAACTATCTTCAAAGCTACCAAACGCGAAATCAATCCTAAATCTAGAGTTGAAACATACGAGGGGTTGGAATCTGTTTAAAACGGATTGCGAGGACCCTGGCTCAAAAATCTAGCACCTGGATACTTGCTGTTAGCATCAAAGATGCCCTTACCTTTAGGCAAACTTGGACAGGTGATCAAAGCATCAAGTTGGAATTTTTGAAGGGTCGGTACAAGAAGGGAGGTGATGAGTCCTAGAACTTGAGTCAAGAGGACGCCGCTAAAGACGTTGCTGAGGAAGGTTGGAGCTTCAGCTTGGAGACTTTGTGAGATGAAGCAGCCGAGAAGAGTGGTGTTGGTGAAATCTGCGGGAGAGTTGATCAGGCCTCCGGAAATGTCGCCGAGGTTGACGCCAGTGAATGAGTTGACTGTGCCGAGGTTTCCGCCAACTTCGCAATCGCTTGGGTAAGAGAGACAGTTTTGCGCAAAGCCGGTGAGGATATCTGGGACGGTCCATTGATCCTCAATTGCGCTCTTGTAGTAGTTGTCTGGGATGCGCTCGTGACCGTATTTGTACACAAGATTGTTGTTCGCATCCCGTGTGTAGCCCCAGAGACTCTCGAAGCTGGACGGAGATAGACAACCTCGTGGATATTCTGCAGAGTGATTGGCTAGGATCGTGAAGGTAAACAAAGCAGCGACGGTTGGAACTACTAAGCCTGCGAATGGAGGCGCGAAGTAAAGTGGGTTTGTTGCAATCGAATGGCGTCGTCGGTTCACCATGTGTTCTGCAATGACTCGAGGAGTGATGTTACCATCTGGGCCGTTGCGAAGCTTGGCAAGGTCGAGGAGTTGTTGAGCGAATTCGGGATAGGAAGCGCAGTTGGAGTTGTGGTCTGGTGCAAGCCAAGCGCAATGACCTTAATAAGAGTTTTCGGTGGCAGTTGGCCAATTAGCGCTTCTAGCCCACAGCTCGCAGCCCGGGTATTAAATTTTGGGATCATTTATGACAAAATGTCTAGACTTTGTCAATTGGCCATCCTTTCCCACACAGCGGCAAGCCGTCGACCAAATCGCAGAATTGGAACACACTTCACCATCCACTACCACCACCTTCGGGATCTGCCAACCAGGATACTCCAGACTTGCATTTTCCGCAAGATGCCTCCACATCTCGACCATCTTTTCTTTTGCGGGTTCGTAGCCGGGTTGCAAAGAACGTTTATGATGAACCAGAGGAGTATCAAGAAACATCGTCTCGGCATCACCAAGAACGATAATTAATATCTTCAATCGTCGGAAGCGAGTGAGCTGGTCCAGAAAGTTGCCCAGAGCCTCCAAGATTCCCCATTCGTAGTAGGGTGCCTCCAGGGCAAGATTTTGCACTTTGCCCAGTTCCTCGGCGGACATTCTGTCTGCAAATGGACCTAGTATGTGATGATAATCGGATTGCGATGACTGGCACAGATATCTGCGGCTGCAGCCACCTTCACGTAGTCGAAGATAGAATAGGTCGTTTGAAGGATCAAGATACACTTTCGTATGATGTGTATGATCAGATGGATAGAAAGAGAAAGGCGTTAAAACCCCTCTAGCCTCATCGCGCGACTCTTGGTTGGTTCGAAATACTGCGGGAAGAGGCACTTTCGGCTGGGTCTTGTCGCAACAGATTCTCAGCTCCTTCACTGAACAGAGTTGTTGTATAGCGAGCCGCCAGATCTTCAGTCGGATTTCAACTGGGAGTCTTGGAAACGGAGAAAAGGTTGGGCAAATAGCGAATTTCGAAGCCATCGCGAGGATGAGTTTTAACCGAATTCGCTGTAATCGTTTGCGATAATTCGGCATAATAGAACGAGACAATAGAGCGGCAGCCTGCAAGAGACGGACGTCAACGCAAAATCAACGTGGCTTATCTATGATAGGGCCTTTGATTCTTGTTTGAATTTAAGATGTTATGCAATTGTTGGGTCGAAATAAATGAATCCGTCCGCAACTGGCAGCTGCTACGCTTTTCCGATCTTCCACGAGAGCTTGCCCTCGTCAAAGCCTTGCTTCTTGTGATCCCATACTTTGTGATGGAAGACTCAGTGTGGTACAATCTAGTATCAAGCTTTCATATGGAAACAGATGAAGGCCTTGACACAAATAGTTTGTCAAATCAGTCCGGTTGTGCTTGGGTTTCTGAGACAGGGAATTTGGAGAATGTAGATTATGAAAGCAGAGCTGAAGTCCTCAAAAACTCGTCGTCTTTGGCTACAACAAGCTTTTAACTCAAATATTAGTAGCTGGATGAATACTTCTATACGATGACCTGCCGTCAAGAAGTAGTACGTGAAATACGTCGTTTGACGTCCGGTTGTTGTGGCTTGTATTATCATTCACCGCCTTTCCAAGGGACATGGCAGAATCTATCGTTGGCGGCAGAATTAACGACGACAGAAACGAGGTTTTTGCATCACTTCCATGACAGACACTAATGAAACCCAGCAGAATTACAGCCCGTGACAATTGGACGGCAGCAGCTTTTCAGACATGCATGCGACTCGAATGCTGTTCACCGCCCCCTCTAAGCCTTTGATGACGGAGACTGCATCAGATCGATACGAAAGCATATTCGAAAATGTATTCTACCAACCCAGTCTCGAAAACAACAGACACCCGATATATGCGATTATGGGCAGAGGCCAGGTGAAATGGAGCATCGATGGTCCCGGATATCAATAGCTACGATCACATTTCAAAATCAGAACATATAGCCTCAAAGAAAAACGGATCTATTTGTCAGCTGAGAATACACGGGATGAGAAGCCTTATGACACTGCGAACAGAACAAGAGCTTTGATTTTTGTGTTGGGGGTAGGCTTGCGGCAGATATTGACAGTGCTATGGCGCTTTTGGGGAAAGAGTCCATGAAGTCAAGCTTTAATCTGTTTTATTTCCACCAATGTCCTACACAAACATACTAACTTCCAGAACCGGAGAACAGAACCCTCGAATGGTGACACATTCGTGTATTTTCCAGCCAGGTCTGAGACAATCATTCGTCGAGATATTTATAACCAAGCATCATGCCACACCTGTCTCTTTTGCAACATTGAGAATCTGCTCCACAACAGCGGCAACATCTTTAGACTTTATCGGAACTCTATGATCACCATCCCACTCGATCAATCTGGCACTTTCCTTATCGCAGTGAAAATTCAGAAGCTGTCTGTGCAGCTCCAACCCCGCATCGCGCGTCCCATGTACGTGTACTGTTGGTATTTTGAGGAGACATTCATTTCTCCAGAGAAGCTGCTCATCGGAAATGCGAAGAAACCCGATTTGTGAGGCGTCTACGAGCGCTGGATTCATGATCAAATCGGGTTCCATAGACACAAGCGGCCCTCTTCCAGCGAGTAGAATTGCAAAACGATAATTCGTTGTTTGATATAAACCAAGCTTTTCTGCCATTACCTGTTGACGAAACAGCAGACTGGCGCATATTTTGGCTCCTTGGCTGAATCCAAGGAGGCCTACAAACTCGCCCGTCGCTCCCTTACTATCATCTTCATTCATCGCAGCATCTAGAGATTGTTGTATCAAGTCTGCTGCTAGCCTAGGCTCGATTCTTGGATGTCCTGGCTCCGAGCGCAGCCAACGACGAAAAGGACCAAAGTTCCTGTAAACAGATACCACATCCTATATTTCAAGTCAGTGTGTTCCACGAAAGCAGCCGGCGCGATCTATAGGCCGCAGAAAACTCTTCTTTCTATAATACGAAAACATCATCTACATACTGGGCCAGGTTGTGATGTAAACGGTGCTTCGGCGAAGCACAGCCTGAATCTTGATCTGAGCTCTGCTCGAAGAACTCGACACTGTGCGCGAAAGATTTTGGCGTTTGTTCCCCCTCCATGAAGGCATAATATTCTTGGTAAGTGAATCGTATCCTCCCCCTGGCCATCGAACGTAGCAACAGGCATGGTGAGCACTGTAAACTGAGTAGGCTAGTTAAATGACTACTCGCTACGAGATCTCGCCCTAGCGCTGGAAACTTTACATAAATGAGTCAAGATTGATCAAGATTGAAAAGGCAACACAAGATCTACAGCTTGTCTATCTTAGGTTTGCGCTCCAGCTTACTTCCCAGATGACCCGGTTGCAAACGAGGGTGGTATCTTGTAGAAAAAAAAAAGAAAGAAATAAGGACTGAGCCTGGCAACTCCGAGGTAGAAACTCCGTAGCCTTGGTGTGATGGCTAGGGTCCGCAAATCACATGTGCTTGGGTGCCAAGGTACGCATAGTAGTAACTGGAGTATCTAGTGAGTGTAAAAGAAGAAGCGATCGAAGCTCACTGGCCATTCGAAGTCATTGTGCGTTTCGATGCACTCCGAAATTTCAGCCCCTCTCTTGGGCTTTTCAAATTGCTGACCAGGCTAGGTTCAAGAAGCATCCAAGAAAGAAGTCGGTCATTAGCATGCAATACGTATTAATTTATCGTCTTTCGCACTGCTAGTCGTCGAAACTGTCGCTACCCAATAAAGTTGGCAAAGGACATCCATACTCCATCCTCCTTCATACCCTGCAAATCCATTCCGCTCAAACACATCAATACATCGATATCACCATCTTCAGTCTGCGGCCAAAAGTATACGATACTTTCCAGCGGACCGAAGTTCGGACGCCTAACTAGTTGTGGCTTTCCTAGTGCACCAAATTCCACACTATACAACTCAGCGTGTGCCAAAGATGAGAGCCCAATATCAGTATCGGGATTGAATGTTCCGCCGAACATTATAGTGGACTTATCGGGCTCGTTGGCAATGAATGTAACCCAACTACGCACGGAGTACTCATTGTTGACGGTTTGTACGGTCTCACGTAGCAGGGCACACACTTCTCTTAACGACATTTTCTCCAAATCCCCAAAACTAATTCTGCATGTGGCGTTATAACCCATCTGCCCCATGTACTCTTTCGGCACTTGCATCGCCCGTCGAGCATCAAGGGCTCGAGAGAACTTGGAAAAGTCATTTGGCTGTTGACGACGCTTCAAGCGGATGGCGCTGAGGCATTTCCAGAGAAAGCCACTCAGTGCATCATTGGTAGACACGTAAGTAATGGAGCTTGCTACTGCATTCCTCCCCAGATCTTTGTTTACAGAGTGCTTGAGCTCTTTCAGTTTTGCACCTGAGAATCGAAAACAGCACCAGGCAGCAGACTCTGCAGGTTTCGTTGGAGACTGTGTTGGCCGAGACGTCGCTGGTAAGGGTTGTCGTTTCAAATGACTATGATCCAACATTCCCTCGTTGGGTCTGAGTAATGGTATCAAAGTTCTGCGATCTCTATTTCCTTGTTCAATCTCTGCATTGGAAAACTTCTGGCCACACATTGCTTTAGCAAGTAGTCGCAGGCACTGAAACAGACCATTTCCATCAATGAAGTTATGTTGAGTCGCTGCATCCAAGAGCAATCCACCTTGAATATAGTTAGCTTGAATAGCTATAACGCAAGCCGGATCTGATTCCGTTGATTCAGCGTGGATTTCGGGGAATGCTACGCAGGGAGCAAGAACTTTTCCATCTAGCATCTCGAACGGTCCTCGGCTTCGGATGATATCTTCATATGTTGGGCATATGTGTGAACAGTCTTTCACCTGAACAATGGAGTTCGGTGGGGCAAACTGTGGGCATTGTGCAAGCTTGAAGACACCAGAATTGCCCATCCCACTTCCTTCATTCACCACTTTGGCGGCGAGCCATGGAAAGCTTGACGTGAGCTCAAGCGCTGCGTTTCTGAGAGCGTTGGTGATGGACTCACGTGTCGTGGTGTCAGGAATTGGAAAGCAGAGTAGAACGTGAGTATAAGTTTTCAGTCGGGATAGTTGCCCGATATCATCTCGGATGTGCTCTAGATCGTCCATAGCTGGGATGCGTGAGGTGAAAATAGACCTGATAGGTATTCGAATTTAATTTGATCTTTGTTCTATGCTAAATCTGCTTGCGAGGAAACTCCTTACGTATCAGAATTCCGCTGCATATTTTATCACTGTCTTAGAGACGAGCATTCTACTTTGGATCATGATTCAGTTGGGCGTTCTTGTTCATGAGGTCCGTCCGACGGATGCCATTTCAATTCTCCTTTTGGCGAGAAACTCCGCGAGTGGAAACTCCGAGGATTCGTAAAATGCCCATTTCGTAAGCCCACATAACGGACCGCTAAGACTTTATCGGTGGACAGTCTCTGCATCTTGGCTTTCTTGAATTAATTAGCCATGATGCAGAGCTTGTTTTCCACTGTTGAAGCACGGTACTGAACACTGAAAATATGGAAGAATCTCTAGAAATCGCCATTGTCGGTGGAGGCATCGCAGGTATTTCCCTTGCTCTAGGTCTCCATACACGCAATATAAACGTGAAAGTCTACGAGCGAGGCAAAAGTCTTCGAGAAATCGGCGCTGGAATCGGGTTTACCAGTAATGCTGAACGAGCGATGCTCGCTCTAGACCCACGAATTTATCATGCGTTTAAGAAAGTAGCGGCGCAAAATGCTAGTGATTGGTATTATTGGGTTGATGCATCCGATTACTCGGGAGATGGAATGAATGGCAACGGGCTGAGTGAGGACTTGATTCATAAGATGGATCTTGGGCCTAGAGGGTTTGAGGGATGTCATCGCGCGGCGTTTTTGGATGAGATTGTGAAGCTGTTGCCGGTGGAGAGGGTGGTGTTTGATAAAGGATTGGTGGATATCGTTGATGGGGAGAACAGCGGGAAATTGGTGTTGAAATTTAGCGATGGTACAGTGGAGCGTGCCGATGCTGGTATGTGACAATCGCTAAAGCGTCCAATAAGTAAAATTTGCTAATTGTTTGGCTGGGAAGTTATTGGTTGCGACGGAATCAGATCAAGAGTCCGTCAATTGATTCTAGGCGAAGACAATCCAGCTTCGTATCCTTCTTACACTCATAAATACGCTTTTCGAGGTCTGGTTCCTATGGAAAAGGCGAAAGAGATCTTCAGTTATAAGAAAGCTTTCAGTCGGCATATACACATAGGTTATGATGCTCATGCCGTGAGTACGTAACACACCCGCGATTTCCAAACAAGATCATCAAAATACTCTATGAACTGACACAGTCCGTAGCCTTCCCCGTAGCAGGCGGCACCCTCCTAAACGTCGTCGCCTTCGTAACTGATACCAACCCGTGGCCTTTCAAAGAGAAGCTCACAGCCCCCGGCACTAAATCCGAAGCCGTCGCCGCATTTTCCAAGTTCCACCCGACGTTCCGTGCAATCATACACTTACTCCCGGAAGAACTTTCTAAATGGGCTGTTTTCGATATGAAAGACCATCCCGCACCTACTTACTCGCGTGGATGTATCGCTGTTTGTGGGGACGCCGCACATGCTTCATCACCGTACCATGGCGCTGGTGCGGGATTCGCTATTGAGGATGCGCTTGTTTTGGCGGAGTTGTTTGAAAATGCGGCTGGGAAAAAGAGAGGGGATAGGGCGAGAATGGTGAGGGCTGTGCTGGAGAGTTACAGTGAGGTTAGGTTGGAGAGGACGCAGTGGTTGGTTGAGGGGAGTAGGTTTATGGGCGAGATGTATGAGTGGCAGCATGGGAGAGATAGAGAGAGGTGTAGGGATGAGATTGAGTGGAGGTCGAGGCGGATTTGGGATTTTGATGTTGGGAAGATGGTTGTGGATGCCGTGGGCGTGTTTGAAGGCAAGCTTGACCAACTGAATGGGGTCCACTGAGACTTTCGTGGAATATTGGCCGGGAGGTTGATGGTTTGGGTGGTCTAGATACTGAAGTAATTGGAGTATACATTGAATGACTCTTCGGAATTGGAAAAATTAAAAGCAGATTTGAGTCCGCCATAGTTTGATAATCTGAATGGGCAACAAATATTTGAAAAATTTCTGTTGCAACAAGAGACAATGTGAAGATATTCATCCCAAATATAAATCAAGGCAAGGTGATTTTGCTTCTGCATTAATAATCTGGTTGGTTCGAATTGAACAATTTGAAGTGGAATAAGTCACGATTGTTCAGGATGCTACTTACACTGCTTCCGTCTGTTGCCCAATCTCGAGCCTACAAACTTTACAGGTCTTCGTTACTTGGCATGGGTTGAGTTACAGGAGGCCAATATAGTGGCACGGGCTGATAGAAGCTGAACCTCTCTTCAGGATCCCATTTTCTCTTCAAAGCAGCCAAGCGTTCCAACTTATCGACATCATACCACACTTCAGGCCCTTCATCACCATTCGCATAATTGACGTATGTCGTTAGGTCGTCAAACCCGCTAGTTTGGTGCAATTTGTCGACGGAGTATTTCGTGAAATTATCAACGATTGTATCCAGGGCAGGGTCGTCAGGATACACATCTATAAAAATCCTGCGTGAACAAAGTTGTCAGAGTCGGATAGTTGAGAATTGTGTGAAGAAGGCGATGACAAATTAATTCACTAAACTTACAGATGAGTCTTGATTTCTCGATGTCTTCTTCCGTACGCCGTCTCATCATTTTCCACCGCCACTACGGCATCATTTGAAAACCTCGACACAACAAAAGCGCCGCCAACCTCCGTATTTTCGCGAAAAAACTGGTTCAAGTCTTCGAAGTAGGATTCGAAATTTGCAACATTCGTTTGCTTGAGACCGCCACCGGAAGTATAGAGATGTAGATTGCGCAGACACATCATTGAGTCTTTGCCAAAGAACAGTACGGTGTATAGCTTGTTCCATGGTACCATGACGAATTTTGATTCAAGAGGGTTTAGAGCAAAGAGGGTTGCTAAATATGGAAGAGCATCATCCATGGGTCCATAGTAATTGACATTGACGGAGAGTACCAACTGGTTTTGACCAGAGTTAGCATAGATCGAGTAGCCGTTGTGGTCCAAAAGAAGCACAGACTAACCTCATTGATCGCTCTATCGAACGAAATAATAGTCGAGAAGCTAAGTTCCGCGGGAAGAGTATTGTCGAACCTCTCCATGATTTCGAAAAATGAACGGTTTGCGCTGGCAGGAAACTTGAAATCCCCATTCATGACCTGTCCGCCATTCGTCGCATCATAAACTTTGTAAGTAGCCTCTGTCACAATGCCGAAATTATATCCTGCGCCACGAATACCCCAGAAAAGCTCTGCATTCTTCTTCTTTGAAGCTGTGATCAGTTCACCCTTAGCTGTAACTATCTGGACAGAGACGAGGGAGTCCAAGGTCAGCCCTCGTAGACCTTGGAGGGTTCCAATACCACCGCCTAGAGTTGGGCCTAAAGTACCAACGCAAGGAGCAGCTCCAGTTGCTAGTGTTTGTTAATTTGGATACATGCAGAAGTAAGGATATGGAAGACTTACGAAATTCTTTTCCAGCCGGATACAAAGTATCCCAAACTTGCTCAAACTTAGTTCCACCTCCCACGGTCACCAAATCCTTTCTCTTGTTAAGTTTCGCATATCTGAAGTTTCCAAGGTCAATTTGAATGCCGCTGTTGATGCCAGATAGCGTTGAGGCACTTCCGTGTCCGGCGCCAATGGCAACGAAAGATATACTATGCGCTGTCGCAGTTTTTACCTAGAGATAGATATTAGACCGTTTTTGAAAATTAAACCAAGGATATAGTGTGATTAGATGTATACCGTATTTTGAACGTCTTCCACAGTGGCAGCTTTCACGGCTCCCATATAGTCTGGTGCCAAATATGCCGACCATCTTTGTTGTACTTTCTGTGTCCAATTGACATCAGACCGCAATATGATTTCGGCGCCGGGGGACAATTTTGGTCCGAATAACTCCTTAATGTCTGGAGTTCTAGCACTCTTCACAGGCAACAACACAAAGAACCGAAGCGCATGTTGAAGAACGTCACGTGATAACCACATATTGACAATAGAAGTTCAAATGTATTGGTGATCCAACCACCACACTGGAGTAAATAGTGATCGAAAAAGTTTGTGGACCACTATCCGATGCTTTTTAGTGTAGCGATCCGTAGAAAACCATGACAGCCCGATTGGATGGCTTGATGATACAAGAGATACTCCGCCAAGAGTAAGCAAGAACATGCATACGGCGATCCGAAAACGCGAGAAACTCCGACCCGACGTAAAGAGATCAACGAATTTTGTGATAGGTTTGGATCCAGATACATGATGGTAGGGAGAGCACTGTCTTGCCTGGCGGAGAACCAAAAGATGCACCCTTGGAAACCCCAGCCTAGCATGGGATGAACTCTTGAGTAAGCACACCGTTTACCAACACAGGTGTCCGGCAATGACACGAAGATCCACTTGTAGTAGGAGCTATTCTTCGTTGGAAAGATAGTTGATTTACAGAACTATGGAACATGTCACGTCCTCATAGACGTGAGTATGTCTGTGAGCCAGTCGTCTGCTGGCCACTCATCTTCGGGAAAATCCATTGATAGATCGTATGGGAGGGCGCCGTCAGAATTTGAGGTGAGGGTTGCAGCAGCCATCATAATATCCGCATCCAGTCTTGCCTCCCATCCAACTCTGACGGATCTGAACCTCCTAGAGGTTTTGGTGAAAACATCGTCGCCGGCATCTTTACTGTTCAGCCCAGCCAGTGAAGCCACCTGACTAAGATTTTCTATCACCGTATCCAAGATTAACAGTACATTGGCTGTCTTTCGCACTTCTGTCTTAGGCCAGAAGGGATCATTGAGGGACGAAAGTCTGTACAATGTGATTAGAGAGTGTGAAAGTTGAGAGAAAATCGAATAAGGAAACCCGATGTAGTCACTAGGCGGTATAGTGAAAAAGACATCGAACCAGGATTTGACTGAATTAAGACATGCGTATAGACGTTCTATGTGGCCGGAATTTGAATTGATTGATGTGACCGGTAGTGGGAGCATGGCTGTTTCGTTAATGGCCAGGCTTGTGCTGTGAAAATGAGCTGCCAGTAGCTCTTAATTCCTGTTAGTAGACCGGAGACAGGTGAGGGTAGACAAAACTTACCACTTGCATGAGGCGGAAAGGAAGTTTTCGCTCCAATTTCTTCAAGCTGTGATGTTAGTGATGCGATGAAAAAAGTTGGTGGCATTTTTGAATGCTCAATGTCGTTTTCCATCTCTTCCTGCCAGTAACCCACTTTTTCTACGACTAGTTGTAATTGAACCAGCTTTACCAATGTCTCGTCGTTTGCGCATTCTGGCTGCGCACTTAAAACCTGGAGGCACTCGTCCATGTGCGGATTCCAGCGAAGGGCGTCAATTTTCTGGACAAATGATGAGATACTACATGTTAATCAGTAGTAGAACTTGAAGCATTGAACACGAAGAAATTAGAGTCATACATAGACGTTATGAGAAAGCACCCCAGTACAGCGCGTCGTTCTTCCATACTTCGTGGCAGAGGTTTGTAATAAGTTTGAGAAGATGTACAAAGAACCAATTGGTCGCTCTTCGGTTTTGGTTTGTTGAGACTAAGGTCGAAAATCATGGTTTCCGCTAATTGTGCATAAAGCGATAAGTTGACCTTGCTGTGCACTTGCAGGTTTGACCTAAAGATAACTCAGCATCATGAATCCAATTGACCGATAATTTGAGGGATTCTTACCAGCCAATGAAGGCCAAAAGCCCAAGAAGAATATCAATACTGCATTCTGACTCATGCAGCAACCGCTGTGCGACTGTGGTTTTAATCTGTCTACTCAGTGCCTGCTGCTGGAGAACACTTTTGGACGAGATCGACATGATACAGAGCCAGAGGAAAGGGTATTTTTGTTGGAGCTGATCCGCGCTGGTCTCATACGGAATATGAACGAAGGGAAAGTACTTCAATTGTTGGGAACGAAAGACATTCAAATACTCTTCGGCCTCCAATGAAGTTGGCTCATGAGAAAAAGCAAAAACGTCTGCGGGCGAGTTTGCATTAGAGGTAAAACTGCTTGTTCCGGGGGTCAACGCTTGACCTGCAACTTTTGTAAACGCAATGCTGCCGCTTCTTGTGGATGGAGGTGAACTTGTACCATATGATGGTAAACCGTTGCGAGAATCCTGATTCGGGAAAATGATATTGGTCTGGCTATCTCCAAAACTACTTAAAGCTGGCTGTGAATTAAATATTGACATTAATCCATCAATTTTCTCCTCCAATTGGGTGGTCTTGGAGGCAATAGGCTTTCTATAATTTCGACGTCGAGTTGTCGGTGCAGGACGGCATTCTTTGCTTAGACGATGACATCTAATCATTGGTAAGCAGCTTTTCAGGATATGAATGTTTGTGGAAATCAACCTGACACTAACCTCTCACATTTAGCTCCTAGTACATCTTGAACTACACATTTGCTTTTGTTACGAGCACAATTTATGCACGCCCTCCCATAAGTCGAGCCAGTGGCTGTATAATCCATGATTAATGTAACATACAGAGATTCAGAACGCGTAAAAGGACATTTGGGAATATAAAGCAATTGTCGGCTGTTGTTGTGATGATGTGATCGTAAACCTTTATCCTCAATCTCCAGGGAAAGGTCCAACGTTGAACTCCGCCGGCATTCGGCCTAATTAGGCTAGATGGAAAGAGCGGACGCTCCCGTGCTGAGCGGGGACTTCAGTGTATCACGTGCCAAGCTGATCGGAAAATACTTCTGCCGGGTCCGGGACATCAACAATCCAAAATATTCTCATTTTACAACTATCAAGTAGAGCCATATATACCACCTATACCTTAAGACTACGACAGTTTTAATTGTTCCTGTTGATCTGCTCCCCTTCTTTTGTGGCATCGGAATCTGTCAACCTGCCGCAGTAAAATCTATGCGGATGATTTTTTACTTAGACTAGTGTCACAAGAATTCACTGGCAACAGTCGACTATTGCAGTAAGTCTAAACATTATGTCTGTCTAGAGCAAAGTTGTGTATACTAATTGAATTTTTCAGCGCAGAAACCCCACCGATTTCCACGCCGCGATATACTTCCTTGCGATAGCAGCGGCAACTGGCCCAACAGCAGCTAGTGTGTTGGAATGCTCCCGGCAATTTGTTGTATTCAGCAGCAAACCGCCACAGCTCATACGTATAAAGTTATCATCTAGAAACTCAATCAGCTTCATGGCAGGGTTTTCCAGCTCAGATCCTGTAAACGTTCGAACGCGCAGAAACCAGTCCTCCGGAGAGAGCACATTAGTGTGTGGAATATTGAGCGCGTCTGTCAATACTGGGATCATATCCTTCCATGGCTGTCGTACCGGGTTATCGATGTGATAGAATGGATACGGGTCGTTATCCGCGAGCAAAAGCTCACCAAGCGTAGCGGCCACATGGTCGACAGGTGTCCAAGACATTAACCCTGTGAAGTCAGGAAATGCCTTTAGGACCTGGGCGGATTTGAGAATAAATGGCAGATGCTCCTGATGATTCCAGTATCCGCTCTCCATGGAACCTGCGATTTGACCTACGAAGGCGGGTTAGTTCCAACGCATAGCTGTAGAATATAATACTGCAGGAATAACTGACCGGGGCGTACAACCATAGCTCGAAAATGGTCGTCATGCTTGTGCAGAGTCTCATCGAGTATTCGTTCACAAACGAATTTCGCATCTCCATATCCATTCGGCAAGACAGCCTCGACGGTCATCCTTTCCTCTGGGACATTGACAGTACTTTTCCAAATGGGATAGCGACCTACGGTCGCAATAGAAGAGACAAACTGAAAGCTTATTTTGGACAAGTTTTTGCCTGAGCTCTCAGCAGCAAAATCCACCAAGTTGCGCATGACGCGGAACTGGGACATAAAGCCTTCAACCGGCCGCCTAGCACTCATCGGCCATGCGTTGTGGAGAATGTGCGTTACGCTACCTGTAAGCTCTTCGTACACATCATTGGGCAATCCAAGATAGGGTTTGGTACAGTCGGTCCCGAAAACGCTCAACTTTGCAAGCTCGGTGCTGCTCAGATGAATACCTCGAGACTCGAGGGCTCGAAGTTGTCGTGCTTCGGGGGTAATACCACTACTCTGACGATTTACACACACGACCTTTGTCACACCTTCCAAATTCGCGAAATACGCCACACAATGTGAACCTAGGCTCCCTGTAGCTCCGGTTATCAGAACGCATCGATGTTTCGCAGTAGACTGGACGGCCTGGGCAGATATACTAGCCATCTTGAAGCCGGAAACATTCGTTTTTACATAGCGGTCAATAACTGCTTGGCGAGCCGTGAAGTCAGTCTCTCGAATCTTAGTAGCGACTGGGGTTACATCTGAGCGAGCGTACCTCTGCCCGGAAGCGAGCGCAATGATGATACGCTCGATATTGACTTCGCGATTATTGCCGTCTGTCCAATCGACATGTCCAAACCCTACTGATTGCAGATCATGTTCCCACCGAGATTGATGTGCGATTGCGTGCCGTCTGCCGTCATCAAAGAGCCACCATCCCTCCAAGAGCCCAAAGATGATATCGATCCAGACTACAGTCGAGGTCATTTCAAGCATCATCAGAAACCCATCCGGTCGTAATGCTTTATGGATGTTCTTTGTTGATTGTGTCAGGCTGTGTGTGGCATGCACGGCGTTGCTGGCAATAATGATATGCTGAGTCCCGAGCAAGTCGTCCGCTGGAGCCTGCTCAATATCATGGCTCCGAAATTTCATGAATGGATACTGCTTGAACTTCTTGCGCGCGGCGGCGACGAATGACATCGAAAGATCTGTGAAGGTGTATTCGATCGGAATATCGAGCTTACCCAATATCGGTATCAACACTTTGGTCGTTCCTCCGGTTCCTGCACCCATCTCTAGAATCTTCAGCGGACCTGCGTCTGAAGGCAATTTTGACGCTAGTTGTTTGATAAACTCTCCCATCTGCTCGTAGTACGTTTTGTTGAGAGGCCAATCACCGTAAAGCCCGGTCACAAGCTCTCTCCCTTCGGCGTCCCCGAATATGACTTTCACGCCGTCAGTCTTTCCCGTCAACACGTCTGCTAGCTTGGTACCAGTAAAGTATGCTAATTTGTTGGCGACAATATGCTCTTGGTGCGTGTTCAACAGAGTTTCCAAAAGCTCCTTGCTAGATTTGGAGGCAATGGGGAGCGCAGTGCGCGTTATTTGCCCGTTTTCGATATCAAGCAACCGAGCCTCCTTCTCCAGTACCATGTAGAGGTATTCGACCAGGCGACCATGCTGTGGTATGTGCTCAACCCGTGGGATGTTTTGGCCTGCTTCTACGTCGCGCAAGGAACAACCGAGCTGTTCGAATGCCTCAACTATGAGAGCAACACACATCTGAGTCTGCTTAGGATTGACAATGTCCAGATAATCGACGAAATTGGCTTTCGCGATGAATTGGTCCGTGAGCTTCTTTGTTTCTTCAAATGCTGCTAAGATTGTCGCTGGTGGAATTTCAAGTCCGCTTCCGTTGCCCGCTTCGACGATGGCGCTCTCTTGAGTGGTCTTTTTCCCTGCCTTGTGTTTCTCTTTTGAAGACAGGCTGCCAATTTCTGCCGCTTCAGGCCCACCTCCATTCACCATACCCTCTAGGTCCCTTGGAGTTAACTCTTCAATCTCGGTTTCCTCTGGAATCACAAGTTGAAAGTTGGCCGCTATGTCAGCCCGGAGCTCTGTAGAGAGTAATGAGTCAACGCCAAGGTCTCTAAGCACCGTGTTGTAATCTACTTCGTTCTTGTCTAGCCCAAGAAATTCTGCCAAATATCCGACAAGATCTACTTTTCCCTGAACCGAGAAAGTGGTGGCTTCCGATGGGGTATCTATACTTTGCTCCCGGGTTGACTCGCCATCGCTGTTGTCGCTACTTGAGTCTTCACTTTCATCTATCTCGTCCTCGGCACTAGATTTGGCATTCTCGTCGTTTTGCGTGGAGGCTAATGCGCCTAAAACGCACTTCACCAAATCTTGCATTGTTGTTACCTCGACTAGGTCTTCTGCAGGTAACAAGCATTTAAATCTTCCTTCAATTTCATGAGCCAATTCCATGCCCATGAGCGAGTCGATTCCGATGTCAGGTAGATTGGTATCCTTCTCGATGTCTCCTGCCTCCAGGCCAACTAGCTCCGCGAGCATTGCTCGGATATCGTTAGAAATGTTAGGAACCTGGGTCTTTGTTGCCTGCTTCTTAGTCTTAGCCTTCTTAGGAGACTCGGACATCTTTTTGGGAACGGACTTTGGCGACGCAGCCAAACCGTCACCTGCAGTGGTGTGGATTGTTGTGATTGCTTGTTGTGATGAAACGATTCCCGGACTAAGTCTACGAAGCATTTTACTCATCGACTGCTTGCTGACTTTCGCGTAATTGATACCGAGAATTATCTCCATGAGAGCACCATTCGTCGAATCAAAGACAAAGATGTCGGTCACGAAAGCTTTGTCTGACGGCTGGTGATGGTAGGCAAACACATCCCATACCTCCGGCCTCAAATCTTGGACCCCAAGCTTCGGCGCCCGAATCCAGTGTTCAATCTTGTTTGCAATGTACATATCCTTGGAAGATAAATTGGTCATGCAATTGACCCATATGCCGCCGACCTGGCAGAAACAGTCCGACAGGTATGCGTCTAGCCATGTCTCGCCAGAATATTTCTTCAGCACTCGGCCAGCGGACATGTTACCCCGGCCGACCAATTTCTGGAGACCACGATATTGATCTCCGTAGTCTACGACTGGTGCGAACGTCTTGTAGATGTTTCGACCCTGTATTATATCATCTGCGTCTGCGTCCTCGAGAACATTCAAGCATCGCTGGTGCTCAAAAAGACGTTCATACTTTGCAAAGTCTGCGATAATTTCTGGGTCGTTTCCAGCCGTGAACAGAATATGTCCCGAGACATGTTCTGTACTTCCCGCGCTTTTTGTACCTGTGCTCGTGATCTCCCAGTCCCATTTGTGGTACTTCGAGTCAAGCGCTACAACGTCAAGCCAGACGCTTCGCGAGGGATCCACGCAAATTGGCGCTTTGTTGTCAACATTTTTTATTTGAATTTGGAATTTTGCTTCCAAGAAAGTCGGATGGAGGCTGAGAATTGCTTCAATAGCCATGTCAACTTCTACGGTTGCTGGGCAGATCGGAGCAGTCTCGGCAAGTAGGTGACCTGACACAAGTTGCTCGTACTGCTTGATCATTGTATTGATTCTGAATCTTGCTGACCGCTGTTTGCTGTCCTGGTAACCAACAAAAGAATAGAGACCGGTCGGAATATCTTGATCTTGCTTTTCTGGTTGAACTACTGGTTCGGCTACTGCTGCTAATGGCTTTTTGAGATCAAGCCAGTGTCTCGATTTTTCAAATTGGTATGGCGGTAGTATTAATGGAGAATACTCATAAGTCTGCGAGTTATGATGCGGCCAGAATTGCGCATCCGATCCTTCCTTCCAGAGGGCGACGTTCATCTCGGCGAGATTCTGCAAGCCTTTGTCACTGGTAATATTGACCGGCTGGAAGTGAGAGTGAATTGGCGAACCAAGAGCCCGGCTAGCAATCATTGTGATAGTCGAATTCGATCCTGCTTCAAGCCAAATGGCGGATGGGTGAGCCTTCGAAAGTCTCTGTATGGCGTTATTGAAATAGACGGGCTTTCTCATGTGTTCTGCGAAGAATGTGGAAGATGGTCTGTCTGACTCGAACTCGGTAGCCCTCTCAAATCGGATCCTCGCGTCACCAAAGTTCAGTCCGCGTCCCAGATTCTCCAATCCAGCGACGAGCGGATCCACTAGACTAGAGTGGAAGGCATTTGTCACGTTGAGCTTCTTGCTTTTCATCAAGGAGTAAGTTGATTTTGTTGCCACGACGTCTAGCAATGATCCGATAACTTTAGTCGAGCCGGCCAGCGTAAAACTTCGTGGTCCATTGAAGCATGCAATCGTTGCTGGATGCACCATCTCACTCTTATTTGCTTCTTCGGCCAGAAGCTTTTGGACGTCGTCGAAATCAGCCTCCACAGCCATCATTGATCCACTGTCGGTGCCCCACAACTCCTTTACCAATTTCGCTCGAGCCGCAACCGCCTTGATTGTACTCTCCAATGAAAGCATACCGGAGATACACAAACCGGTCAGCTCTCCAAAACTGTGTCCAACGATAGCTGCTACCTCAACACCGCAATCTAGCCAGGTCTTTGCGATGGAATACTGAAGTGCAAACAGCATTGTTTGGAGCTTGACTGTATCTTGAGTCGGTTCTCGCAGAAAAATGTCTGGGTATAACGATTTACGGCCATTTTTCATCAATATCGAATTACAGGTATCCAGATGCTTTCGCAAAATGGCTACGTTGTCGTACACATTCTGGTCTAAGCCGATGAATGTTGAGATCTGCCCACCACTTGGTTTAAGTTAGCCTGATCTTTTGGCACATTTAAAACTGTACTCACAAGCAGAGAATCACTGGTCGCGCTGGTTTTTTGGTGATTATGGCGACTTTGCTCTGTGCATCGGAGGCTGCCGACAAATGCTCTTCCAACTCTTCGAGTGAGCTGCAACTAAAGATCAAGCTCTTGTTCAAGGAACGGTTAGATTGCCGGGAAATATTGAAGACTACATTAGCCAAAGTAATGTGTTTGGCAGAAACGACCTTTGCGCGAATGAACCGTCGAAGCCTACCTGCATATTCTCTCAGACTTCTCTCATCAAGTCCCGCCAGCCAAATGGGATGTTTCATCTTAGCGGTTTGGATTGACGACGCACCCGCTGCTTCGTGCTTTCGTGGCTGAGTAACCACAAGCGAGGCATTTGAACCGGATGCTCCGTAGTTATTTATAAGAGCAGCTCGGAAGTCAGCGTTCCATGGCTTCAGTCTTGTCACAACTTCCATCATATCCGATGGCAATGCTTTGATATGCGGATTCAAAGACTCAAAACTAGCCTGTGGAGGGATTACAGCCTCTTGAATCATAAGGAGGATCTTGATGAGCGCGATGACGCCCGAGACAGATTCCGTATGTCCTATAAGACCCTTCACTGAACCGATAGGCAACGCCTGGGAGCGCGTCGATGGACCTCCGAAAACCCTCTTGATACTCTCATACTCCGCAGGGTCGCCCACGACGGTGCCGGTTCCATGCGCTTCGATCAAAGAAATCTGCTGTGGCTTGAGCCCAGCCTTGTCGGTTACGTTTTGGAATAGCTTTGAAAGGGAGGGCGCGTTTGGAACAAAAATTGGCGTGCAATTTTCGTTCTGTTGGACTGCGGTAGCAGCAATACAACCATGGATGATGTCTCCGTCGGCAATAGCTTGGGACATTTTCTTCAGAAAGACCGTCGCAATACCTTCTCCACGACAATATCCGTCGGCTTTGGCATCGAATGGCTTGCATGCTCCTGTTGGACTGAGAAAGCTAGCACCTGCTAAATTTTGAAAGAGCAGAGGACTAGTCATTATCATGGTGCCTCCAGCAAGTGCCGATGTACATTCGCCGCTTAAAATCGCTCGACAAGCCTATTTCACCTATTAGTATGTCCAATTCGAAAGATCACGTGACTCGTCTTACCTGATGGATAGCAACCGCGGATGCGGAACAAGCTGTATCAATAGTCAATCCTGGTCCAGTCCAACCGAAATAGTGACTGACTTTTCCGGCGATAAAGCTTCTCAAAGTGCCTGTTGCTGAAAACGCATTTGCTGGATGGCAGGCAATGTTGTTCTCATAATCAACACTACATACCCCAAGATAACATCCGACATGGGTGTCGACATTCTTTTTGTTGAAATAACCCGACTGCTCTACTGCTTGGTAAGCAGCTTGTAAGATTAGTCTTTGCTGCGGATCTAGCGAAATCGCTTCTCGTGGCGTCTTCTTGAAGAACTTGTGGTCGAATGCGTCGTGGTCTCTGACAAAATTACCAAACCACTTCCTTTTAGGGTCGACATCCCGCCATTGAGTCTCAAATCCGAATCGTTCTTTAGGAACCTCAACGTGCTGAGACTTCCCTTCACACAATATCTTCCAAAATTCTTCCAAGTCGTCTGCGCCAGCAACTTTGACTGACATACCCACCACAGCTATATCATTCTCAAGGCATGCTGGATGGATCTTAGGATGTATTTTGTGCCCCCTTGTATTATTGGTCAACCGAGCGTAGTCTTTCTCGTCGATGTTGTTCATATAGACTATCTGCGAACCAATGGTACGCAACAGTGAGGGGGGAACACATTTCTCAGAACCAAAGCAGACTACAACAGAGTCCTTTTCGCCCAGCCGCGATGAATTGACAGCACCAAACGCCGAATACCAAGTCGACTGCTCCACTAAGATTGACTTCAATGCTACGTGGTGAAGTTTTCCTCGCGAAATCAAGTCTCCCGAATTTGACCACATTGGTATTGCTAGTTTCGACACTTCCACAAAGTGCAGCCCAGGATCAGCATCGCAGAAGTCAGTGAGAGCATCAATGTCATCGTTGTAGCATGGACAATGGAAACGTCCTTCAAGGCTGATTTCTGTTGCAATGATGCCAGCTGCTCTGATTCGTTGCTGCAATGCAGCTATCTTGTTCGTAGCAGATGTTACCGTTGCGCGATTCTCGTCGTGTAGCACTGAGATGTATGCCTATACGCACATTAACTCCATCGCACTCCTAGTTGGAACCTCAGGCTGGCTATACCTCTGGAAAGTCCTGCAATATCTTTTCCAACTCCATCTTTGATTCTTGCGAAGTCCAAACTGTGGCGAGTGCCCTAGATCCCTTTTGCTCATTTGAAATTTCTTGCGCGTCAACCAAGCCGGATATTAAGACTGCTAAGCGCATTGCTACTGCACCGTATCTCTGAAACTCGGTAACTCCAGTAGTACTGGAGATCGTCATGGCGGTCAACATCCCCATACAATAACCAATTGTCTCTGCGTTCGGATTATCAATGGTATAAATATCTTGTTGTACTTCCTCGCAATTTTTGATTTTCAGATACTTCGTATACTGTATCAATTGAGTAAGCACCACCAAGGGGCTAAGTAAGATGTTTGGCAAACTTGTGGGTAAATGGGTGAAGTCACCAGTCCTCAAGGCATCGTCCAAGTCTTTCAACGACTTCCATCCCGGAACGACTCTCAGTTTTGGAAAATTAAATTCAAATTTCTCCCAATACACAGAGAGTTCTGTGATCACATTGAGAATCCATGAATTCTCTTGCTCGCTTGTGATTGTCGACCTAAGTTGCTTCAAATCTTCAGTGTCGAAAGATAGTGCTTGGGGACCGAACATCAGAATTCTGTTCGTTCCCTTTGCATACGGATAATTGTTAGCCATTGTTGAAATGCGTTCCACACTGGCTGCGAAGGTTGAAGTTACTGAAAGTCACACGCAAGTAGTGCTGTTGCTGTGTAACGTGATTCGAATAATATATGAGTTACAAGCTTTCAGAAGTATGCTCTAGATCCCTCGGTCTAGGGGCTTAGGAACAGTTAATAGCAGGATTCTTAGTCAGCATCTCACAAGCTCGCAGTCGCTGTGCGTTTCACTCTGCCCAAGCTAGAGATGCGGAGTTATTATTCGGAGTTTCGAGCCGGAATATCAAGTCGGATTTAGCCGCTTCGCAATGTCGCTCCCGGAAAATAAATTCAATCCGAACACGATATTTACTTAAAACGATTGGCGAAATCGTATGTTTATTGAATCAACTTGGCACACTATCACATTGTGTCAATCATTTCAAGTAAGTAAAGCTTTTCTAAGCTCTATTCGAAGTCGACTTCTTGAGTCCAGAGATTAGTGGGCAGGTGACTGAGCGAGTGTGGCTACTGGACATCCTAGCATAAGTTCAGTCTGAATATCAATAAACTCGATAGCTGGTTTTATAAGTCCACAAGCTGATACTGACATTAAAACCAAGAAGTAGCCTCTCTTTGCATGACATTCATCGGTACACTTTTTCGCCTGAGACTTTTCGGTACGCCAAATTCCCAAGTCTACAACTCCCTCGCCGGCTCAAGAACTCTCGAGAGTACACAATGCCTCCTTCAAATACGGCAGCATGGATAACCGCCGAAAAGGCTAATCCGCTAGAGCTTAAACCCGCGCCTTACGTTCAGCCAGCTGCGAACCAGATTGTCATCAAAAACCTTGCTGTGGCTCTCAATTTGGTCGACTGGTCAAGGCAAGACCTGGGTGCTTCACTCTTTGGTTGGACCAAATACCCAGCTATTTTCGGCTCGGATGTCTCTGGAACTGTCGAGAAAGTTGGAAGTAGCGTTACACGACTCAAGCTTGGTGACAGAGTTGTAGCCCATGCAGATGAGACAACGAACAATGATCCATCACAAGGCGCGTTCCAAAATTATGTCGTAGTGGATTCACATATGGCTTCTCGGATTCCTGACTCCTTATCATACGAAAGTGCCTCTGTCATTCCACTGTGCGTTTCTACAGCCGCTTGCGCCCTTTTTCAAAAAGATACCCTAGCGCTTCAATTTCCTTCGTCACCACCGAAGCCTCCAACAGGCAAGACGCTTCTCGTTTGGAGTGGTGCATCGGGAGTTGGCAGCAATGCCATTCAACTTGCCACCGCGGCTGGCTATGAAGTCGTTACCACCTGTTCACCAAAAAACAATGACTTTGTAAAATCCATTGGCGCCACTCTCGCCTTCGACTACAACAGTCCCACTATAGTGTTTGATCTCATCTCAGCCCTCAAAGATAAAACCATGGCCGGTGGTTTTGCTGTCGGTAACGGATCCCCGACTCCAGTCATTGAAATTATCTCGAAGTTGAACGGTACTAAATTTGTCGCTTCCGCCAATCCAAATATAGGCAGCCCTCCCCCAGATGATATAGGATTCAAATTTGTCTTTGGCACTTCCTTGAGAGAAAACGAAGTTGGACCGGCTATTTATGAGAACTTCTTGACGAAGGCGTTGGCTGACGGGACCTTTCTGGCGAAGCCAGATGCAGACGTTGTTGGCCATGGGCTGAGTGATATTCAAAAAGGTTTAGATATCCTCAAGAAGGGTGTGAGTGCTAAGAAGATTGTGATCAGCTTGGCTTGAGTTTATACTATTTCTTCTAGGAAGGATTTATTTCATCACCTTGCAATATTCTTGCTTTAAACTTATTCGTTCCTTCTTACTATTAGCAGTTGATCAATAAGCATTGTTTAACAAGCACATATGCAATGCAAGCAACCCTTTATCTTGTTGCCACATATCAGGCCGAGATCTTCGGCACCATATTCGCAACACTTGGCAATTTGAACCACATGTTTTACGATCTACTCTGGTTTTATTGATGCTACAGCCCAATCAAGGACCCAAAAGCCTAAGCTCTTACACCCGTACTTCATTAATAACCTTCAGTTCTGACTCTCACAGAATGTACAGTATTACTCCCGTTGAACTTCTGGGTTGGGATGAGACTTCATGATGTGCGTTGGCGTCCGGCAAAGCATTTTCCGATACTACCGACGGTCCACACCAAACTTTTACGCGGAATTCGCTGAGTGCTGGTCTGGTGTTCTTTAGGGCACCATGATAGGTTACACGATAATCTCAATAGGATAATGGAAGTACCTTGCGCAGCAAAAGACAACAAGACACTGGAAAGATTAATGCCCGGAATTGCGTGTATTTCTCCATTAGGTAACTGGAACATAACAATTCAATGTCTGGCATTGGCTTCCAACAAACCGCAGCAACGAGAAGATCTTGGCAGAAGTAGATCATGTCCCCATATATGGCTCCATTGGATGCATCTCAGCTGGGGAAAACAAACTATCTTTGTTGGTACTGGGGGCAATAGCCACCCCAGCAGTGGGGCAGCCATTGAATGACCTACGCGACATGTTGGTTTGTTTTTCTTCGAGTTGCTTTCCTGCCCTATCAGAGCATTGCCTCTCACCGGATAAATTACTTGTTGTTGGGACGTCCGATCCTCCGAATACTCTCGCAGTCCAACGTCGAAAATGGACTCTTTCAAGACCCGTCTCTTCTTAACAGCGCACCAACTCGCACACAGCATACAACGTGACACCCTTTCCTGTGTCTTGATCGCTCAGATTTTTGTTGAAAGTACAGGCATCTACATGATCAGCTATCTCTTAATAATAATAATAGCTTAGCATTTAATTTTGATCTACGCACAGCTTTTTCGTCATAGCCAGCTGAAGGATTCTGTGCATCGATTTCGCGACCTGTTTATTTGCGTTCTGTAGAACGTGATTATGGCTGATACCATTGAACTAAAGGTTCTCGTCATCGGGGCAGGTAAATTTTACTACAATCTTGTCATAATTCTCTGTTTTGACGAGCAACGCAAATAGGAATATCGGGAATAGCAGCAGCAAAGTTTTACCTAGATATCCACCCCGACTCACGTCTAGTCATCCTAGAGAGAGATACCTGTGTTGGAGGCACCTGGAACTCAAGTAAGTCAAACTCTATTTTGATTAAAACTTTCAGAGTCTCTGATTAAATTGTAATATCCACAGGAAGAGGATATGACAGCTTTTGGACACAATGGACTGTTGGGACAGCCGAGTTTTCAGACCAGCCTATGGCACGACCACCAGATGAAGATCTCTACTATGAATTTTTTAGAGCAAAGCATACAACTAAGTACCTCGAAACTTATGTTGATAGTCACAGTTATGCAAATCGAAGCCTACGAGATAGAATTAAACTTTCGGTGGAAGTTAAGTCGGTTTTGAAGCGGGATGGAATGTGGAACATAACAGCAACACAGCGTCAAACGGGATCTCAGCATATTTTCAGGGCGTCGAAATTGATTGTTGACAGTGGCCTGACCTCTATTCCTAATCTACCTTTACTGCCTGGAAGAGAAAACTTTTCCGCTCGGATCCTCCATCATGACAATTTCGGTTCATCCAAGATCCTTACCTCGCCAGACGTACAAAATGTCACAATTCTGGGAGCCGGCAAGTCCTCTGCTGATATGGCATATGAAGCCGTCAAGAGTGGCAAGAATGTGACTTGGATCCTTAAAGATACGGATACAACTGGCCCGGGTTTCTTTCTTTCCCCAAAAGGAAAAGGGCCATACGAAAATGCATTTGAAGTGGGTATGACTAGACTAGCGGGAAGTTTCAGTCCTTCTTTTATGAATGGAATCAACGGATGGACTTCTTTTCTACATTCGTCTAAGTTTGGCGTTCGCATGATGGGTACGTTCTGGAACACGATTGATATCGAAGCTCGGAAAGAAGCCAAATTCGATCGCAAATTGTCCAAAGGCTTTGAACAATTAGCACCACATTCACCGTAGATATTACCCATGACAAGTTCTATGTCACACGATTCTTCTAGCTAATGAATTAATGTAGTATTTTCTGGCAGAACTGCACAGGCGGGCTGCTCAATCACGAAGACTTTTTCGACACCATTGCGGAGAATGTGACATTCTATACTGGCAAGGTCACTAGTCTTGGGAATCATCGCGTTTTGCTCAACACAGGCGACGAAGTATCCTCTGATGCGCTTTTATGTGGTACGGGCTGGGTTGCATCGCACTTATTCTTTTCCGAAAACCAGTGCAGAGAGCTTGGTTTGCCGTATGAAGCAATCCAGGGGAATCCCGAGGAGAAAAAGCACTGGTCAGAACTTGAGGCTGAAGCTGATAAAAAGGTTCTCAACACGTTTCCTCAGCTTGCAGATCCTCCATCTCACTACGAGAAAAGCGCTTGCCAAACGGCCTATAGACTTTATAGAAACATTGTTCCACTGTGTGAATCCACAGTAGCTGAAGGAGATCGATCAATCGTTTTTATTGGGCATGTCGGTGTCGGAAACTATTTCCGTGCAGTGGAATGTCAATCAATGTGGGCAACAGCCTATTTTGATGGAAAACTAGAGTTACCAAGCGCAGAGGAGCAAGAAAAAGAGATTGCTCTTTTCACGGCGTGGAATCGTCGTCGCTATCTCAGTAAAGGGCAGAGGGGAAACACTATGATATTTGAGTTGATTGGATACACAGACACTTTGTTGAGAGATATGGGTCTCAGTAGTCATCTTAAGGGTTGGTTTAAGGATATTTTTGCGACTTGTTGGGCGCGTGATTTGAAGAACTTGAAGCCGGAGTTTATTGCTAAGTTTGGGTATGATGGGGTTGTTTAATCTATATAGTAGTAGGCCTTCAAATAAACGAGATGCTTCATCCTTAACGTTTATTGTAAAATCGAGGGAACTCCGTTTACTTTCTATCACATCTTCTTGTTTGGTCAGTAGTGCACGACGCATCACGCAATTACCTGCTTTTCATCAGCGTATTTCAAAATAAGGGTTCAATATGCAAATACGTAACTCTGATGTTCAGTGGTGGTTGTGGCATCAAAATCAAATAGCATTCTTTCACGGTTAGCAGATAAATTGCAGCAACGCAAAGCATGATTTAGACCTGCATTTGGCTTTGAAGAGAGCTAGATGTACTACATGTGTGGTCGTACCCGGCAAACTGAGCAGCCATTAAACCCTAGTCGATTATTGAGTTATTCGTTCGTTACCAACAATTTGCGGCCACCAAAGGTAGAAGCCAAGCAAAATAGTTCTGACGCTTATGAAAAGTACAAATTTACTTTTGTTTATGAATTTAATTCACTGATATCACAGTTTAAGATCATTTTGAACGAGCCCAACCATTAAATTTATTATTATGATCACTTTTATTCCACACGTGTTTACTGAACGATCCCGAATGAGGAAACGACCGACAACTTTCCACTCTATTTCAAACGTCCACTTCTGCGACTTCTTTCTTTGGCTTGATATTCTTCCAACCCATTCCAAAAGAGGCAAAAAACACACCGGCACTTGCACCAGCACATAGATAGAATACCCTATCAATGGACTTTGAGTATGCAACCAACACGCCCGGCAAATCAGAGCTAGGAACTATATGCCGGAAGCCAGTAGCACCGGCGGCAATTATTGCCTCGGCGTTAACATTAGGGGCATATTGTGGAATTAATGAACGAAGACTGTTAGTTAATACTGTTTGCGAAAAGGATAAGAAAAGAGCGCCACCGAGGGTGGAGCTAAACATGACAAGCGCCATGGCAGTAGGAATCTGTGCTGGTGTTATGCAGTTTTGAACGGCAATCACGGGCATCTGTAAAGCCATGCCTTCACCTGCCCCAAGAAGAATTTGGTAGCCGACCCATTTTCCGGTCGAAATCGATACATCGAATGTTGAGAGTAAGCCGCTGGCAATGGCGCAAAGAGCACCACCAACAATGGCGAAGGGAGTGAAGTATCCAACTTTTGGAACTGGGAGTACTGTCAGTCTCTCCGTATCTTCTGGCTACGAATGATTACTTACCTAACGCTCCGACCACAATAGCCCCAGACAGTTGAAGCAAAATACTCGGTAAGAGATATACTCCGCTCATCGTGGGCGAGGTTCCTTTGACGCTCTGAAAGAATATAGGAATGTAATACAACGCAACATACGTGGCGCTAAGTAGAAGTCCAAATGCAATACATGCTGAGTATACGACTCGTTTACCAATGATGGAAAACGGAATCATAGCTTCGTCTCCCTTTCGGTATTCCCACCAGAGAAATATGGCAAAAGTTCCAGCAGCACCACAAAACAATCCAATGACCGTTGCACTATCCCAAGCATGTCGATTGCCTCCATATTGTAAGGCAAGCAATAACTGGATCATAGCTGGCGCGAATAGAGTGAAACCTAGGAGGTCGAGATCGGTAACGACGGTGCGCCAGGAGGGGACTTTTACCGTTCCAGGGAGCTTGACGAATACGAGTAAAACTGCAACAACAGCACCTACTGGCAAATTGATGTAGAAACCTTTCTCAAGTCAGTTTGGAAATCCGGTGTACCTGAGAGTTTAACTTACACCATCTCCAGGTAGTGTATTCGGTAAGTGCGCCTCCGATCAAGGGGCCCATAACCAACCCGAGTTGCGATATGCCCAAAACCAGCCCCATCAGTGGAGGTCCTTTGTGTAAAGGAACGCTTTGAGCAACAATTGTGAAGGCACCGTTTTGGATACCAGATGCGCCCATTCCAGCAATTGCCCGCCCAGCAATCAGCATATTTGACGAATTAGCCACGCCGCAAAGCAGAGAACCCAGCTCAAAGACGGCGAAAAAGGCGAGGAAGGTCCACTGCAATAATCAGTCAATAAGTAATCCATTAAACTAACTCCGCGGCATCAACGTACTTTGCCTCCAAAATGAGTGTAAAATTTGCCGGTAAGTGGTTGAAGAGCAGCACTATCCCAATGTCAGAATCCAACTAATAAACTTGTGATTCAAAATCATTAGGGGAAACATACCTGGCGAGTTGATATGAGGCACCATACCAGCCGACATCTTCCAAAGCATGAAAATCAGTTGTAATACGTGGGATGGCCTGTTGTAATAATGGCAGGTTAGATTAAATTCGATGTAAAAACACAAGACATCTTATGGTGATGAAAGCCTGCTTTCGAATAACTTACCGTAGCGATAATGGATGTATCCAGCAACATCAAGAATGTCCCGAAGATCAAACCACTGATGATCATAAATAGCTTAAACCCTTGAACCCACTCTTCTGTGGGTTCTGCGTCAATTATCGGCTCAGGCTTCTCATCACTCTGACTGCTTTCAGAAACATCGTTGTTTTCGCTCTTAACTTCGTTCCCTTGATCAGGCGGATATTTGGTGACGGCGCGCTCCACAGCTGGCCGGGCAGTTTGAGACTCTGCCGTATTCATGGTTGGTTTTGATTCCATCATGAGTACTCCACGACTGTTCTGGACTCGAAAATGGTGTCCAATGCTATTGTTTGGGTCTCCAAAAGTCGACGTCTGTCATCAATTCTTAAACATACGCGTTTTGGACAATAGAAAGACGCGCCGGCAAGTTCGAGCTTGCCCAATTCCGAAAACCGCTATGAGACAAATCATCGAAATTACTAAAGCTTTCAGCAGGTGGGCTTGATTGAGTCTCCCCCGAAATCCAGTGGAGTTGGTGATGATACAACCGGAATTCACACAGACCCTTCTCCGAAATCCGGTTGTCTTTGTCATGATGATCCTGCAAAGACCAATCCCGCCCGAAAAGCACGTCTATGCAATGCCAATGAACTATCTCATTTTCTTATCAATTCAATGCCACTCATGCAGCGTTCTGTGCCTCTTGCCGGCGGTCTTATTTTGCGGAGTCTCTTACATCCCCAGACTTGAACCACATGCATGCAAGCTGCAGATCGCAAACCCATGATCACAATGACAACATCAGCATGGTGGTATCTTTCCAAGCTGAGACTCCGAATTAGTTAGAATCCAGCTCAACTCCGGTTAAATCAGTACCTTACCCTGCATTACTTAAGTCGTGCAGTGGGGGGCGGTGAAGCTAGTCACGGCCTGTTGGTCGAGTACCATGTGCTTATTTTCTTACACATCTTCGACGACAAAACTCTCCAATGGATTCTTTGTCGCCAATTGTGATTTTCTTCACGGAACGGAGTAACTCAACTCGCGTTATCGACCCAGACCAGGTCATTTACGACCCGATTTTGACCTACCCGGAATGGAGTTCTTCAAGACTCATTCGTTAGTTATTATTCGTTTAATTTGATGAGCTTGAGTATTAGAGTGGTCTCTTCATTGCTACCAAGCAGCTAGAGGTCATTTTCTCAACTTCCATCGATTCATCTTCTCATTTCGTATCTTTGCAACAACATGGACGAGCATGATGTCCAAGTCCCGGCGGATCTTCAATATCGGGCAGTTCCTAGTACAGAACGGCAACCTCTTCTCAATGATCACCCCAAAGACCCTTACATCGTAGTCTTTAGCGGTCCTAATGACCCTTTGGATCCAATGAATATGGAACCATGGCGGAAGTGGTTGTGCGCTTTTGTTCTCGGTTTCATGACCTTTACGGTGACATTTTCAAGTTCTGTATTCAGTGCTGCAGTTAATGTCACCGCTGAGGAGTTTGGTGTATCGGTTGAGACAATGGCATTGGCTACCTCTTTGTTTATAATCGGGTTGGCTGCAGGTCCAGTTTTGATGGGACCATCATCGGAACTGTTTGGACGGAAGGCTCCTCTATTCATCGCCTATGTTACTTTTGTTCTCTCTCAGATTCCAGTTGGACTCGCTCAAAGTGCTTACACTGTTCTGATTTTCCGACTTGTGGGTGGTGTGGCAGCGTCAGGATCTTCAGCAATTGTTGGAGGTTATCTTGCCGACTTCTTTGCACCAGTCCAGCTTGGCGTTGCCATCGCGATTTATTCTGCTACCACGTTGATTGGTCCATCGGTTGGGGGAATAGTGGGAGGAATAGTCGTTCAAAGTTCCCTGGGATGGCGGTGGATTGTTTGGTTGACCATGATCCAAGGTTTTATATTCGGGTCTATCGGATTTTTGATGCTGCCCGAAACCTATGTCCCGGTTGTGTTGACTCGAAAAGCGAAGCGCCTTCGATTGACAACCGGAGAGTGGGCTTTACATTCGAAATCAGAGGAGGAACCGGTCGACGTCATGAAATTCGTGGTCATCTATCTCAGTCGCCCGTTTCTAATGCTCTGTCTTGAACCTATTTTATTGTTCATGACTCTTTACATTTCGTTCACGTTGGGAACAATCTATCTGCTCTTCGTGGTGCGTATAATCCTAGACTATTTACTTATCTCCCTACTTTAACTATTGTGCTTAGGCCTACCCAATAAGCTTCGAGCAAGAAAGACACTTCGGTCATATTTCTGCATCTCTGCCATTCATTCCCATCATTGTTGGCATAATTATTGGATCAGTCTACGTTGTTTATTATTCTATGACGACTCTTAAAGTAAAACTCGCAAAGAACGGGAGAGTGGAGCCAGAAGATCGACTTCCTCCTATGATCGTAGGCGCCTTTTTCCTTCCTATCGGGCTATTTTGGTTTGCATGGACATCAGCCCCAACAATCAATCCATGGCCACAGATACTATCAGGTATCCCAACTGGAATCGGCACTCAGCTCATCATGTTACAGTCATTGGCTTATATAATCGACATATACAAAAGTAATGCAAATTCTGCAATAGCTGGCACGGTTATAGTGCGCTCCTTTATTGCAGGCTCTTTTCCAGTGTTAGCAATACCCCTATATAGCCGCCTTGGAGTAAGTCTTTTAACTTCGAGGCGTTTATCATTATGCTTACTTTTCTTTTGCAGATCTCGTGGGCGTCAAGCATTGTCGGGTTGATGGCGCTTGCATTCGCTCCGGTTCCTATTCTCTTCTATTTGTATGGGAGCAAGGTCAGGCAGTTAAGTAGATACTCGCCCAAAATTTCGTAATGAGGTGAATCAGCTCGAGTAAAAATAAAACAAACTTGAAAGAGTGTCTTTAATTGAGCAAAAACAAAAGCAAAAATTTCTCTCAAAAGCTTGTTGAACTCGTCGCTGCATGATTTGTGAATGTACCGCAACTTGCATAATAGAAACCTATTATTTATTGACTTATAACGAACCTTGAGCGCTGCGATAACAAGATATTCTGTTCAAGAATTGTGAAGCATCCGAGCTGTTGGTCAGATATATGATTCGGAGCTCCTATCTATCTTCTTAATCCATATCTGTTTTTATATCCTACACCAGTGTGCTTCAAGTCTGATGTGATACCTCCTTCTGGCAAGGTGTCGACAAATCATAACCAGAAGCTCTATTTGCGCAATGCTTTTGAGTAGCTTACCATATTGTCTCTCCGTCTTAGGATGGACGTTTTATTAGGGAAGGAGTGTGAGAGTCTAAAATTCTGGGTATTGTTGAACTTGGATAAATCGAGGGGTGTCCCGTCAAACTGCATTGCACTGGTGATGTGGTATATTTTCATGCCGGGAGAGTTCTCGTAAACCATTCTACTTGAGTATCACCCACTCATCGCAAAGCTCGACAGCCAATGAGCCCTGAGGATATTTGATGTTGCATGATCGTTCTGCAGGGAAGTGTTTGAACAATCATTTCTTCTACTCAACGCGTCGTCGGCTCGGAGTAACTCGCCGCATCGACAAAATGATTTGCACAAACCGTTTGGCTTTATCGTCAAACGTCAGAAAAGTTCCCAATACATTCGACCCCAACAACGATCATTCGAGAGTATCTGACGACTTCATACCCTAAGACAACAGAAAACGTTCCTTAGCTTATGGATATCGGATTTTCGACCAGATTATATCTAGTCTGAAAACTGTCGCTTGAGCTAAGATTCTTATTGCAATCAGTAACTCAACAACATGCGTGCCTTTGCTGCTGCGTGGCTCCAGCACGTGCTGTCAGTAACGACGTTCGATTCAGAACTCAATAACAAAAACTTGACGACCCTTTTTGGGCCTAGTTTATCCTTGAACGCGGAAATCATCTTACCATCGGCAGACAATTTCACACAAAGATTGACTCCAAGATGGACTAACTATCTTCCACCATCATATGTTGGAGCCATCAAGCCAGCTACTGAGACTGATATACAAAACATCGTAAGCATACTGTCTCTCCAGGTCTCTTCATGCACTCAAAGCTTCATCATAATTAGTACGAGTGATATTGACATAGTGCAGGTTAAAATTTCTGCGACAAATTCAATACCGTTTCTAACCACTGGAGGAGGTCATGGATTTTCCGATTTTAGTTCTTTCAATGGCATTTCTATCGATCTGAGTAAATTTAACACAATACACCTGGACGCGGATCAAAACACTGTGACCGTCGGCGGGTCAACCAGAATTTCACAGCTTATCGATGTTCTACATGATGCCGGTAAAGAGCTGCGTAAGAATTCCATATTTCTCCTTTCGATTTGCGTTAATCTTTCTAGCTCTCGGCTCTTGTAAGTGTGTTGGAGTAGTTGGAGCTACTATTGGTGGGGGCATCGGAGCGTTGCACGGCGTTCGCGGCCTTCTCTCGGACGCCCTTCAGTCAGTCAGAATAGTTACCGCAGCCGGAACGATTGTAGAAGCCTCTGCTGATCAGAGTTCGGATTTATTCTGGGCCGTCAGAGGCGCCGGTAGCAATTTCGGAATAATCGTGTCCGCAACCTACAGGATATATGAAATTACAAACAATGGTGAGGCAGTCAATGCGGACTTCGTGTTTTCAGCAAGCAGTAACGCTAGTTTCTGGGAAGTCATGAAAAGTTTTGACGATACTCTACCTTCGCAACTTGCTATCACGGCTGTTGCCATTTTCAACAGAACCAGTAATGAGGTGAGTTTGAATCTTGCACCAACCTAATTACTGTGGTTAACACTCATTTCAGCCCGTAATTACTGTCAACGCAATATACTATGGACCCTTGAAAGAAGGAGAGAAGCATTTGCAACCATTCTTTGGCCTTAACCCAACTCGAAGTCAAGTCCTTACCGTCCAACAAAACAAACTCTTTGACGCCGCGTTCTTCAGTTTTTTTGGTCTTGACAATGGAGCATGCACACCAAACCAACATTTGAACATCTACACTGTTGGCCTGAAGCATTACTCGCCTTCAACCTTCCAATCCTTTTTCGCTAACATGACCGCCTTCTGGATAGCTAACCCCGATTATCAAGGACGTCTGCTATTGCAGAGATATTCAAATGAAGTTGTTGATTCAGTACCGGACGAGGAAACGGCGTACGCATATCGTGGCATCAAAACCTACATGTCAGTATTCAATACTTGAGAAGTTTGACCTTGGCTGTTTTGAATAATCCTGACTCTTGCTTGCCACAGGAACATTGAAGGATTTTATACAGACACAAGAATTGACGATTCGGTTAACGAGTTTAGTACAGCTGCGCGGGCGGAATTCGCCAAAACAAGTGGCTTTGATTCCCTTGCCGTATACTCTAACTACGCCCATGGAGATGAGGGTCCAGAAGCTTGGTACGGCACACGAAAACTGACAAAGCTTTCGGCACTAAAATTGAAATGGGACCCAACTGAGCTCTTTAGCGCCCATCTACCTATACCTCTAGATTGGAAATAAGTTGTAAGATGTCTTTATGAGTGGAATAATTCCCCACAGAACGTCAGAAAGTGTGTGAAAATGTGCTAAAGGATGCATTGGCGGTCTGAACTGGTCTTGATACCTCGTGAAGTTCCAGACCCTACCATGAATTTGACGTTCTTGAACAAAACTGTAGCAAGTTTTAGATGAACAGTCATGCTTGTTGGACAATCAAAACTTAAATGCTTTCCAATAGAATTATGAATGGCAGATCGTACTCTGACTACTTTCCAAAATGGGTGCCGCAGCAAATGTGCAGTTTCCTTACTCGCGAGAAAAGTTCAGTTGTGTAGACTAAAATCTTGACACAACATAGACTACGAGTAAATTCTTAATTTCCGAGGCTTGACTTGTTGGAAACCAGTAGCTGAGCTCTCCCAGGGACACCAGAAGATTATGTCAGAAAACGTAAACTCGGATAAGGCGAATCGCACACAAAGAAAAGTGAAAATTAGATGATCTCAGCTCTTGGCTTGACGCTTCAAGCGGAGATCAACAAACTGGTAGATGCGTTCACTGTCACCTTCTTTTTCGGGGAAATGCCGTGGATTTCATGACTTGCATGTATGCTACGAAAACCCTGTTGTGGTCCACAACTAGAAAGCTTACGCCCGTAGATTTCAGAGTGCATCCAAAGTACAATCATAAGGCTGAGAACGGATATAATACTGTACAAGGACGGCTTAATGGTAATTGTAGAAGTGATAGATAAGCTAACTCAAATCGGACGATAACCACCAATTGGAACCTCGGCTTCTGGAGTCGAAAGGTAAGATACTAGGCTGGACCCATCGTCGATTCGATTCCTGTTTGTTGAATATTCTTCTTGGTCTTGTCACTCTGATATGCACAATCTCAAGCGCCAAGAGAATCCTTCGGAAATAATCAGTACTTAGGTCTAAAGAATGTGACAATAGGCACCTATTGTACCGTAGAAGGCTCTCTGTGTCTGACAAGGTAGCCGGGAACAAGCCCATTGCATCAGTGAGTGCAGTGCTTGAAGATACGTGTAAGACATGCATGAGCCCACGCACAATGGCGATAAATGGATTTCGTTAAGGTATCTCATAGGCACGGTACACGCTTCGGGCCGCCGCTTTCGTGAACCGTCAGCACTAATGACGCTTCATATGCATTCTGCCACCGCGTAGGAACTTTGCGGCATGTACTACGTCAAATATCAGCCATTGATAATGGCTGACCCCCTGGCAAAGAATGTCAGCTTCCCGCAAAGAAGGCCGACAATTACAACCCTCGCTTGCCACGCTTCTGACCTGATATTCATTGGCTTGAATTGCTATGCAAGCAACAAAATGATATCGTATCATCGACCTCCAGGGGTCATTCTGAAGATAAGATAGCTCCGTTGAATGCCCTTACGGCAGTGCAGATCAATGCCGGCTCGCGCAACAATGTTCTCAATGAATGCTTTATCCAATAATAATGGTCGTTGCGACCTAATGTCTCCAACTTTTGACGAGAGCAGGTGTTTGGAGAAGAGAGATGATCGGCGAGAGCTTGAGCATAGACTCCGAAGAACATGGTTCCAGATTTGATGGGTGTAATATGCAATGCCGTTGGGATTCCTTTGTACTTATCAAAAGAAAATTGGCCATCTAGCCCACAAATATCACATTCTTTTTCAGACACATGAAAAGGCGCTACTCGGATCGACGCATGAAAATTATGTCACAAACAAACATGAAACAACCTCGACAACTTCCAGGACTAGCCTGCGATACTTGTAGAGCGCGCAAATTGCGGTGTGATCGTCGTGAACCAAAATGTACAACTTGTATCGATACTGGTATGGCTTGTACTATAACAACTATACGTTCGCCAAGAGGTCCACAGAGAGGTCATCTCAAAGCTCTACAAGCACGAGTTGGTATATGGACTTCGTTCTTACAGTCAAAACTCGGAAGCTAATGTCGCAAATGTCAAACAGCTGCTCTAGAAATTTCGCTCACCCAAAAACACGCGAGGACATCATCCATCGACTCATTTCTCGAATTGACTGATGATCAGATTTTAGGCGGTATCTCGAGAGAGCAATCCCCTACAGATATTTCAAAAATTCTAGCGGATATTGAAACTCAAGATACTTACATGCCCTTGGATGCTTTCGAGCCGTATCCGAGCTCGTCAGAGATCTGCCTGTCGAGCTTAATGCGCGAAGACTTGTAAGTCCTTCACAGCGCTCGAAGAGTCAATCTGATTGTGCCAAAAATAAGTTTCCATGCTGGCTTCTAACACCATCAACTGACATGTTCTTGTTCTCTAGGGACCAACTTTATTTTGATCGAGTGCACGTGTTTGCACCGATTCTTCAGCAACGACGCTACTCAGCATGGACGCGGGCGAAAGACAAAAGCAGATCTCACACTTGCCTTCAACACGCCATGTGGACGTTAGGAGCCTCGCTATCGACCCAGTTCCAACACCTAGAGAAATCACTTTACTCAGATACTAAAAAGATGCTAGAGGAACTTGAAAACAAATGCACAGACATTAGATCCGTCGAGATTGAACAAGTGCAGGCATGGATCTTGATTGCTATCTATGAGTTCTTGCGGTTCAATTATTGTCATGGTTGGATGAGTGCGGGGCGTTCGTTCCGCTTGGTACAACTCATGCGACTTTATAAGATTGACACGCCCAATAGTATACACAGTCATGGCGACTGGATTAAGACTGAAGAGATGAGGAGGACTTTTTGGATGGCATATTCTCTTGATCGTTTTGCAAGTATAACTAATGATTGGTAAGTTTCTCCAGTGTTTCCTGGCCCAATTTCGTGCCTCAGAAGGTTCACTTTCGAGGGACCTCATAATCTTTCACGCGGGAACAGATCAGCTGTCCAACTCTTTCCCAAAATGCATTAGACTTGTGCGAAATGATTGTACTGATTTGACACACCTTTAGGCCGTTAACATTGAGTGAGCAAGCTGTAAGTCTTTGTGGGCGCGTAGTGATATGTCTTCTAATTGCGACACAGATTATGACACGTTTGCCAGCACCTGAGACAAACTTCCAGAGTGGCCAACCCATCTTGATGTGCTTCTTATCAGAGGCTGTCGGTACAAATCACCAGACTTTATCGTCCTCGTGGGCCGAATGCATTGTGGTGAACACAATTTTCGGACGAGCGCTATCCCACAGAAATCAGGCTGTTGTCGAAGATATTTGTGCCACTCCTTCGTCAGATTTCTGGGATCGACATCAATGTGTTAACGCGATACTGGTACAGACAATGCAAACGATGGTGGCTAAGTACCCTGCTACCTCCCAATATGTTGACCCCATGTTACTGTTTACCCAAATGCTGGCGAAAACAACTGTTTTGTATTTGTACAAGACTTTGGAAAATGCCATGTTCGAGACGGAGGAAGAATTGATGATACGTATGGAATACAAGAGTCTTGCATTACGTGCTGCACAAGAACTTGTCGATCTCACAAAAACATTAGCACAATTGAGCTTTTTCAAGGTAAGTTGCTGGCAATTTTCGCCTTGGTCATCGATGAAAAGGTTAAGTGCTAAGTCCAAAAGGTCCACCCTTTTACACCGGTGCCCCTTTACCTATGTGCAAGATTCTTCAAAACACATAAGAATCCCGACGAATGTTTCAACATGCAGCTTCAAGAGATTATTTTGGTACTGCAAGGGTTGAAAAGTGTCAATCATCTCGCTGAGAGCTTTTTGCAACTTTTAGACCTTGATAACGAAATAAATGATGATCATCAACAACAGGAGTTTTCTTTAAACGGGATAGATATTTCAAACTCATTAGTGTGCTCGGGTTAAGGAAGTTGGACAAAGATTTTCGCTAGTTGGGCATTCGGGAGTCTCTTAGAAATACAAGTAGTCCGCAGTCATTACCAGGGTGTGATTCAATGCCAGGATACGCTATTGTGAACTTGAGTCCAAATAGCAAGATTAAACCCCACTAGACGAATAATATTACCTTTTGTTATTGACGATACTATCATGACAAATATTTATTGCTTTCGGAGCTTCTGGGTTTAGAGTAAGATATACATTTTAACAAGTAGACCCAATTACTATATCTCTCTCAAGAATGAAGAAAAAGTATGTAAAAGAAAAATTATTCATAGTCCTGTAGCTTCCCGCCCAATTATCTACATAAGTCATGGGTTTTTACCTACAATATAATTGCTGTTGAATCCTTGTACGACAGAGAACCTTTATTCGAGTTCCGAACAAGTGGAAACAAAGCGATAATAATCGTAACTTTTACTTGGGAGAATTGATTAAATCTCAACAGACTTTGTATAAAAGTTAATTAGGTTAAAAAGATGTTTTATGTAGTTTTAGCCTCCATATAGAACTACGGCACTTTAATGTCTTACAAGGACACGTTCTGCAAATGCGTCGCCTGTATTTATATTTTCAAGCGCTAGGCCAAATTTAGTAACATAATATTAGGAATCTTGGTGGCAATTCACACAACGTTTTAACCTCTTCTTTTTGATACGTGTCCAGATGTTTTTAAGCTGGTGTTTACTCGTTTGGCGGAGTTGCAGTAGATTGTCGCCACGCAAAGTATTGTACTTCTATGGAGGAGTTGAAGCGAGCTTGTCCCCTTCGTTCTTCATCTCTCTCTTCGAGTTAGTCTGCGAGTCCTTCTGTAAATTCATTATTGTCCCTTTGTCCTTCTCTTCCAATGCGTCTTCGTTATACTTTTCGACCAAGTTTGAATAGAGGAGGAAAAAACTGGAATTCTGTATCTAATTAGGCCATTCTGCTGGTCTGCCGGCGGCTATCTCTTTTCCTCTTCCAATCATAAAGCTCGATTTTCGTCCCCCAACTTTAATCCGATCCTACCCAATAAGCTAAATACGCTGACATGAAATGCCCGTGATTTAAGGCTCGAATGGCTTGTACTGTACGTTTTCCAAGATGCGCACGAGTGTGTACGATGACTGCCGTCACACAGAGCTCTGCGGGCTCGGATTGGAATGTTATTGTCACTCTATTGTCTACCAACCCCCCTTCGTATGAAGACTTATGCCGTAAATTCAACCAGCTATGCTGATAGGTGCGCTCGTCTATTGTACGTTCTAGCTACTACAGTCGCAGCATCAACACCTGGACTGGCCAATCTCTTGTGCAGAATGTTTCTGCTACATGAGCCTGTTTCCATGGCCAGGTGAACAGCCGTGCCACCACCACATCGTGTTCTTAATACCTCCTCAATTACTCGTAACCTTCAGGAACACCTCACTTTATGGATAATTGTAACCAAACTCGTGGGGGTTATGATTCATCCTCAAGTTGGCATTGCATTCTCTCATTTATAATTATAACACATCAGTGTAATGGGCTTTCGATTCTCCATGTGGTCAAAATAATACCAAACTAATCATATCCAATCGAAGCCGATACACTAATCTCTCAAGTAGTAGATTCCGAGACATATTCGTACCAGTACATGTCGTACCACTCCAACTTTTCCACTTTTGGGCAATTGCATCCCATTCCCATACGGGGGCAGGAGGACGCTCCAAAGAATCAGCAGCCGAGGGTTCTTCTTCTCTTGTTTTCGAATGCCCGGTTTTATCGAGGATATCGCAAAGGATAGCATCAATCTCTGCTTCATTGTTTTTGAACTGCAAAGTTGTGCCATTCCATTTCGTATGATCGCTTAATTCCTCTTTCCCCTCATGCAATTCGTAGAATCTGGAATAATGACCAACCGTCACGATCCCACACAAAACTTTCATCTCACTCGCGTACTCATCACGTGTAGTCTTCAAACACTCCCCAGCTGCTCGATTCCCTGGTCCCACGTTGAGCTGTTCACCTCCTCCTCCACTCGATTATCCACAACAAGCCAGATTTTCCTTAGGTGAAAATGCGGGACCTGTCTGATACAGCGCACACTAAACGTACTCGGCGGAGTTGTGATCGGTATTTCAACACCATAGCCACCGTCTAGGGTGAAGTACATCCTCAAGATATGGCTCCATAAGAAATCAACATATGAGTCGTCGGGGTATTCTTTAAGTTGATTGTAGTAAAACTGGATGACATCACAATACATGTACTACCGACATATTACTTCGTTCGTCTATTTCGCAAGAGAAGTACTTACACCGATTTTGATGGTGTTGCTCTGTGCAACGACTCTACCCGAATTCCTGGGAGCAACCCCACTATTTCCTTCACGATTTTCGAGTGGATTTTCTTGTGCCATGTTTATGAAGAAGCAGTTCAATCAAGAAAGGGTTCTTTTCGGCGTCAAATATTTGCTAAGAATTTGAAAAGATGGGAAGTTTTTCAATTTTCTTGCTAACAATAAATGGAGTTTGAGCAGGCAACAACGCTAGCTTGAAGGCAACTCGGTTACTTCAAGTCAGGGGGTAGTCATGTGACTCATACGAAACCAAGCTGCATCCTTTCACCGAAACTTAAAATTGGAGCGAAATGGGTCTTTCTCTCATGTGTTCTATCTAATTCCCGTAGGGTAAAATGGCCCATCTCATAGGCCGCCGAACCTTTTTTTGGGTTGCACCAACAGAAGGTTCATGATACCCTACAGAAGTTAATGAGTTCTTTTTCCATACCAAGTATTCCAATATTAATGCATTTTCCGGGTATGATTTCGGATTAGTAAGTATCTAGTCCGGCAAGCAGGAGATATCAGTTAGGTTCTAGCAGTAGTCGAAATTTGTTATCTTGTCGACTAAGCTGATTTACAAGTTGCTAATAGAGTAGTTAGAAAGGAGAATAATCTTGTCCTACTGTACGACGAGCTACAACCAAGGTTAGGATTTCGATATCGTCCAGCAAATACCTTCTCTAGGCCTCTTCACTTCTGTTACCAAGAAACGCTGCCAGAGCGCACTGAAAGGCTTTAACAACAGCACTGGATTAGTGACATACATTAGAAAATCTGGCACTCTGCATGTTTTTGGTTGCCAAAGTCAAGCGACAAGAAAAGAGCGACTAAGCAAAAATGATGGTAAGTTGAGAAGAACTCACCGCCTAGTCTAGATATGAGAGTAAAGCTTATACAAATGTGGGGAACATAAGAATACTTCGATGAAGGCATTTACTTCCGCACCTTGATTTTCGTATCATCCTAGCTAGATAAGTAGACAAAGCTCACGAATCATCACATGGTGTAAGCTTATCGATCGCCCTATTAGTCTTACGATAGTCCGACTTGAAAAAAGTACGCTGGATAGCTGCGTGAGAGTTCGATAAATATAAAGATGTCGGTAGTAAGTTGTAGACTATTGTTGACGCACCGTCTCTATCATTTTTGGTCAATGGTTTCCGAGATGACGCCAAGATCTGTAATGTGACTCTCACGCTGGAGTACAGACTAATTAGCACCATCCGACCAGAGAAGTACGATTCCGGCTTACCTGACTCCAATAAAAACCAGTGACTGTGGTCCCTGGAACCAGAGTCACACACTCCCCCACACGTCCAGAATCCCGCTGATTGAAGTGGCACGATCTTCCACGATTTGTCGAAATCTGAAATAAGTAAAAGTCTGGGTCAAAACGGCTTGATAGAGCACGGGGTATTTTTGGATACGAGCAACGTACCTTGAACGACTTTAACTTTCCGATTTTCTGGTACCAGTACATCTCTGCGCCACTACTAAATGTCCTGAACAGATGAATGGTGTCAATGTATTCCCCTCCGGCGCCATCAATTGGAAAATAAGAAACCGTGTCAAACGTATGAGGCCTATACCGGCCGACTTTACGACATTCTGCCGGGACTTGTTCGGTGTTGTAGTTGAACTCGACACCAGAGACCCGAGCTCTGTAGGTTACGGTAACACCAGTCAAGGATTGAAGATATTTCCCTCCATGCCCTCCAAACAAGGTCCAGCATAGAGGCTGAAACCTATTCACTGCAGACTTCCGAGCCTCAAAACAAGCCTCATGTAAGTGCAGATTGATCGGGGGCACGCTGGGATACCACATGGCGAGATCTCGTAATGATTCATTCTCGGGATCACGTGAACAGCTATCTGCAATTGCCAGACTAATCATCTTGCAACCCTGTCATATTATTAGTGGCATTCAGTTGACACTGATCAAAGGAAGAGGTTTAGTCTGCTTACATCAAATCCCGCCTTCACTGCGGTTATAGGAGCAGAAAGAGTTAAACGTCTCGTTGTTGGAGCGTCACTTAGACAGCCAAACCATTTAGACACCTCACTGTTGTTAACAATGCACTGGACGGCTTGTATACCTCTGGATCCCACAACCAAGTTGAACCCAATCAAGGATTTAATATTAACGCGCTCACTTCTATGCGCCCTATAGCCCAGCTGTATGGCTTCGCATGAGCTGGAGAGGAGTCTTATTCCGGCAACGTAACTCACACTACCTAGCGGCACAAACGAAAACTCGATTTCAGACAGAGACGGATGGATTGATGTCTGTTGCTCGTATAACAAACGACAACCCTCAAAGAAACCAGTATATGGTTCTTCACGTTCGGGCCTTATATCGCCAGTTACTTCAAGCCACCGCATGTTGGCTAGGTTTGGATCGGAACAAAAAGTGAGAGGTAAGTTTGTTCGCTCGAAGTCCAGTGACTCACGTATCTGCTCCACCAATTTCCAAATCCTTCTCCGATTTTGCAACTTTTCGCTGCGCTGAGCTCTGTTCGTGCGATGATACAACCACAACCAATTGTAGGATTTGTCCAATTTCTGTGATTCACAAAGCCATGAGCGCTCACCAGACGCCTTGAATTTCAAACCCCAAAACTGCTGGCTGCGGAATATAGGCCAAAAGGATGCTGATGCGTGACGGAGTTTTAGAGCGTCCACAGTTGGCATGTTTGATGCGATTATGAAGCAAACATCTTCTGGAAGCGCTGCGAAACAGTCGTTGGCAACCTTAGCCGGTTCAAGTAGATTTGAAGCCGGCGGGGCTTGAGGATTCTCGCCCAAGAGTTGTGCAATCTCTGGGACATTGTAGGGATCATTCCGTGCAGAACGCCCTATAGGGGAGTCCGCGTCCACCAGGGTGATTGATCGATCCTCCCAAGGATAGCGCACCTGGTCATCTGGACGAAATAATCCTTCAAAATCATGACCCCAATCGATGCAATCTCCTAGCAGTGGTAGGGGAAGTGACTTGCAAATTTCGAGAAGAGCCGCGCTAGGAATTTCATCGGGGCCATAAACCCTTTCCAAAAGAGACCAGCAAGACGCGTGGAACGGAATACCCCATCGATCATCCTCAGGATCCTGGTTAAACATTCCGATCAGCCCTTGTGTTGAGGCATCAGATTCTGTGTCGTCCCAGCGCGCTGTGTAATTTAAGGGGGTAATCCAGTCGCTATAGGACGAGTCTACAATATATCCCACTCCGGAGACAGATACCCCTTTTGGGCTTGAGTATACTATGGGCATTCCATTGTCAGCGTTCTCACTCAGCGTTACAACGAGCAGTAACTCACAAATACGAAATTGGTTCAACCATGTGGGGGAATCATCAACTGTGTTATCATAGATATCATGACCACAGATGCTGCAAGAGCACCTTATGGGAGTCATGATCTTGTTGATGTTTCGACTTCTCTACATTTGTGCCTACGGAGTAAAGACGGTTGCCTGGAGGAAAGGATGAAGCTTCGCCAGACGGTCGAGTGGCAGAATATCCACTTTAACTCACCGCCTTATAACCACGATAGACTGATTGGACTAATCGTAATTCCGTTTGAAACATTACGACAAGCCCAAAATAAGATCTTACTGATGAAGAAGTTATTATGGTCCATAGTTACACTATCAGACAATCTAGGTGCACAGCTCAAGAGAGCTTTTGTTTTATTAAGTGATTTACCTTAGTAATCATTTTAACAAGCGCCCGGTCTATCACTTTCACGGTGCCTACCGGTACGACACCTTCGCTTCATCTCACTACTCACTCCCCCATTCTCAAACCACATCCAAGATATCACAACAAATACATCCACAAAAAAATGGCCGCCCGCACCAAACTCCTCTACCAAACCAACGGCAACCTCCGGCAACACCTCACAAAAATCCTCTCCCTAACCCCCGTCTCCTCGCTCCCCCCCTCAGACCAATCCCTCATCAAAGAAGTAACACCCAACGACCACGCCCTCATCACCACCTCCACAATTTTCTACGTGCAAGGCGGCGGCCAACCCACCGACACCGGCGTCATCTCGACCTCAACTGCGAAATTCGAGGTATCTTCCGTACGCCATCCCGCTGAGGGCGGCGGGATACTGCATTTCGGCCGCTTCAATGAATCGAGTGGCCAAGATGGGTTTGCGGTTGGCGAGGAAGTGAATCAGGTGATTGACGGGGCGAAACGGGATTTACATTCACGATTGCATACCGCGGGTCATATCCTCGGTCTCGCCATCAACCATCTATCGCGCGAGGACAAGCTGCCAAAATTAGTAGAGAGCAAGGCGTCGCATTACCCAGGATCCGCGGCTGTGGAGTTCGTCGGGAATATCCCCGGTTCGGCGCTTGCGGCGATTCAGGAGAAGGTGGATGAGTTTGTAGCGTCGAAGCGGGCAGTTGAGATTCATTTTTGGCCGATGGAGAGGCTGAGGAGGGAGTGTGAGGGCGTGGATGAGGGGTTTGCTTTGCCGGAGGGGGAGGAGTTGGGGAGGGTGGTGGAGATGGTTGGGTTGGGGAGTTATCCTTGTGGGGGGACGCATGTGGGGGATTGTGGGGAGACGGGGAGGATTGAGGTTAGGAAGATTAGTAGGAGTAAAGGGGTGAGTAGGGTGAGTTATCGATGTGATTAGGATGCATTTGCATTGATAGATGATGATCACGTGATGGAGTATCAGTATATAATTCCGGACATTTGCTTTTGTTTACTGATGTAAAATTTAGAAAGCATATATTATATATATATAGATTATAAAAATTGAATCCATAGAGTCTAAGCAAAGCTCGACCCTTGATTTGTTTATTAAAGTCTATCGTCTATAATGTCTCCCGAAAGCAAAACACTTACATGTTAGTATCTTAAAAGAATCCTTACATTTAGCACTATACACCTAAATAGTCCTTTAAACCCTACTTGTCTAGATAAATTACTCTACCAAATATCCCAATCCAAACTCCAAGTATTCAATTAATCAAACCACTAGAAAATATACCAAACTCAAACCTATCCTAAATCCATCAACATCAACAACACAACCCTCCTCAACTTCACTCCACCACCCAACCAAGAAACCCATCACCCCAAGCACAGCCCCAACAAGATACTCCCAATTACACACCCCAACTTATCCCCAAAAACAAACGAATCACCGACCAGAAAATCCTCGTCCCAGGGTAATCTGACGACTAGACATCCCCACCTTCACTACACATCTATTTAACCGGCAGATACACAGAATATTTCGGTTAGATATAGTCGTCTGAGATTAGATACCTAATCAAACATTCATCCACGGACAATACCAAGGTCCCTGGTGGGCATGTAAACAATCACAGTTAGAAAGAATAAGCGAACCACGTACGTATGTACCGAGACAATTGCACCATCCGTCAGATAACAGCACCACAGAAATCCCAACCCCAACAAACCTGCTCCATGACTCACAGCCCAACGCAGAATTCAGGGACAAAACAACATTAGAATAATAAAGTAATATTTGCTTCACCGATTCTAATATCAGTACTTTTATGTAAAGGCGCTTTCGTAGGTAGTAGACATCCCATCGTCGCTGTGGCTCTCAAATACATCCACCACACCCATGCAATTCCGGCTACAAACACCCTAAAAATGCTATTCCCCTCGTAAACACAATCGAGCTCTCATATGCAAAGATTACCAACGGAGTGGTGGTTCGCTGATCAACAGATTTTTCCAAACGCCAGCCTAACATGCAATACAGTGTATCAATTCCTCGCAACAACCGTATCAAGCCCCATTTCCCTCAAACTTCGATTTCGCAGACCAGCTATGAATGTCGATGTAGAAGCGTAAATATGTAGTAGCCAGAATCAGAAGAGGATTATTTGTTCTTTGGCGACTCAATCGGAGTATCTGCTTGTTTCCCCTTATGGTATTCATCGTGTGCTAGGCGGTCTTGCATGGTCAGCGGTCGAACGTTGCCCTGGTAGGTTGGTTTGCCGATGCTGTTTCTGAATGCCATTGGGTCACAGTCATCCACACCACTACGCCCGTGGACACTGCCGACGAATGAATTGAAGTCTCCCATAGAAGCGGCTGCCGCGTGCACGTCAGGACTGACAATAGGCATTTGAAATGGGTGGCCCCTCAAGGAACCTGTAGCTCCAGATCCAGAAGAACCCATCTCACGGCGACTTGCAGGCTTGACGATAGGACGTGCTGGAGATTTCGAAAGGCCTGAAGCTTCACGTACGTCATCGCCAGATCCAGGTGAAGTCGGAGATATAGGGGAAGAACTCTCGGGTTCAGAATCATCGTCTTCTTCTTCTGGAGGGCTTGGGCGATGGTCGTTGTCGTCGAACGTGAACATCTCATCTTCATCATCGGCGGAGAATCGTAATTTGCCTAGCTCATCAGTGGCCTTTTTCTGGTCGATATCGAGAAGATTCATGGAACCAACCCCGCGGGTCATGGTAGCTGCAGTTGGAGATCGCGTTGGGGTGGCACCAGAAGAAGAGAGAGAGGAAGGTTGAGGCGCGTTAGATCGTTTTCCTTTCATGGATGTAAGTGCAGGCATATCTAGCATATCATCTTCTTCTTCGTCAGACATATATTCGGGGTCGTCAGACTCATGTCGCGCTAGAATGTCGTCAGAGGAAGGCATTGCTTGTGGTTGAGCCAATCGGCTGTTTGCAGTTGTGTTTTGGGATGTAAACACAGACGTCGGCGAGTCTGAGCTTAAAATATTTTCTTCTGGCGGTGCACGTGAAATGCCGTTGATGATTGGTAAGTCGTCCGTGGATGATTGTGTAGATAGAGCGGGTGAATCACCCGAGACAGCAATTGAAGCTGAACCATCAGGCGGCGCAGAGACGGTTGTCCATTGAGTCCCGTCGTCTACGAATGGACCTCGGGACAACGCTCTCAATGCTTGCGACGAGGAGACGCGTCTTGTAGGGGGTGGTTCTTCGTCTAGATCCTGTTCTTCATCTATATCCTCTATATCCTCTATCTGTTCCGATTCACCAACGTCTTCCAAATCTTCGCCAAGTATTTGGTATGTTACTGGTAGGTCTTGCGTCATCTGTAATTCGGAGGTATATGGCGAGGATGTGGGAAGGACCTCCTCACCTTCGACTTCGAATCGTACTCGACGTGGGCTGTTTCTTGTGGACGAAGTAGAGGATCTGCGCAATGCACTTCGACGAGTGATCCCGTCGCCCAAATCCGAAGACCCTGAGGATACTTCGTCTGTATTTCTTCGTTTGGGGAGGGGCGGTCTGGGTGGCTCTGGAGTGCCTGCTAGTGATCTTGTATCCGTACTGGCGTCGACTCCCGCATTATCCATGGTATTCGTGTCTGTTATAGGCACTGGTACTGCTGCCTTCAAATCACTGCTCGACCTTCGTTCGTTGCGATCGTTACTATCGAGGAGAGGTAGGTAAAAGGGTGTAAAGAGTCCCTGGAATTCTTTTTCTCGTTCGTGCGGGCTTCGTGGAGGGTCCTCCTCGTCTTCCTGTGCCCTCTCTACATGTTCTGTTACTATCAAATCTCCATTTGGTGAATCGACTCCGCCACTGTTGCTGCAGCCTGTCGCGTCGGCGCATGACTCAATGGTGCCTGGGTCGAGCTTCAACGATGGATACTCCCTCACCGACTCAGCAATTCTCCTCGACACATCGTCAGAAACATCCTTTGGTACATTTCGCAGAAGATCTGCCGCGTATTTGGTGAATTCCGACGCCATGTCTCGCTGATAGCGGGCGACTTTATCGTCCAGCGCCGCGAGCTTCGAGTGCAGCTCAGACACCAGCCTTGACGCCTCGTCCATTGTGTCGCCGCGACGGTCGATAATGCTGGTTTCACCTCCCTATCATGAATAACTCAACATATCGTGGCTGTGGATAAGGGGATGTAGGACAATGGATGGTGTCTGTACTTGTGGGATGTGATGATTAAAGATGGTTCCTCACTTTCCAGTTCGTGATCGGTTCTCAAAAACTAGGCCGGATACTGTCGGCCTTTAGCTCTGGAGCTTGGATGTGCTAAGCGAGCCCCGGAAATCGACCTAAGGGTTAGAAACTTCCGCGCGTTGCTTTTGCTCCTTTGCAACTTCTCGACTGGATTTTCATTCAAACTCATGTTCAAGCGAGGATTCAAACGGTGCGAGTCACTACCGTCACTTTACTTCTCCACGTGCGGGTATGTACCAGGCAACCTCTGCTAAAGTATGATGCAAGTGAGGCGGAAGTAGCGAATAACCCTCCCTCCTGTCTCCTCGGTAAACCTGCAGACTGAGATGCTGATGTGCTGTCATCGGCCAGTCATGCTGCTGTCCTCGCCGTTTCACTGCAGGCTGGCAAGCTGTGTCGCATGGCTCTGCAGCGTTTCCCACCCGACACCGTGCTGGCTGGACTCGGGATGGCTCAAAGAAGCTTCATTTGTCTTCCACTACCCTGTTGATGAGCCAGGATGGACATTCATCCGGTAACATTTGTGTAGCCTCATCTATCTTCCAACCGTTTTATTCACCTGACTTCAATCGAGACGCCAGGAAATGTCGAAGCTCACCGGTGACCCCCGCCCCATGATTACTGTACGACCGTCCACCGTCGTTCGAGACGTGGGGTTGATCATCACGTTCATGTAAGTCTCCTTGTCAAGAGCCTCGTGTTTGGGTATACGCGTAAGTCAATTACTTGTATTCACTTGAGCTCAATGGCAAGTGCCGAGAAGTCTTCAAGGTCAATCATCTGCAGCTCAGTATGTCGTGCGTGTATTCAGTGGAGATATCCCCGCTTAATCCAGACACTATGGATTTTCCAAAAATAAATCACTGGATGCCAAACGAGCCTCTAGCGTCTTGCACCATCTCAACGGGCTCTGCAGTAGGACTTCGTAAGGTGCAGTACTGATTAAATCACCTTCCAGCACGGGCCATACACAACAGAGGGGCGATGATTTAATATTGCACCATCTTAACGGGTTCACCGTAAGGCAACTTTGGCTTTGGCTGGCACATTGGCCGTTCGTTAAATTTCTAGATTTTGTCTAGAACATAAAAAGTGGTATCATCCTGCTTTTCTCCAATATACGTCTGATATGCCTTCGGACACCCTGCCTCCTATGTTGTACTGCATAGAGTTCCTCATTGCACCTCCCTTCATCCCAACACAACGCTCGCTTGACTCCGAATATACTGCATCCGACAATGTACTCCCCAAATTTCCCTCTTCACTCAAAAGAACAAGCACATTCCTGCATTATTTCGACGCTTCTCCATCACCCAATCTGACAATGTGTTCATCCATTCACTCGGACGTCGTAAGTTGCGAGAGGTGTGATATGACAATGTATGGCTCTTCGTCCTCGGCGGAGCGTGGCCGTAGCAGCCCGTCCGTCTGAATGTCGTAGCTTAGGGAAGGTGTTGATAGAGCTGATGAGGATGGTGGTGATTTTCGTCTGGCGGTCCAGTGCTGCGATAGTAGTTCGACCTGGAATCTCTGTGGGATATAGAGACGTGCTAAGCTCGGAGCTTTTGATTTACATAATGTAGAGCAAGTACAGTGTTTGAACAAGGTAAAACTCATGGATAACCAGTGCTAGAAAGCTTTTTGTGCCGTTAAGCGTGCGACTAGAGGGCCGTTCGACGGCAATTTTCCCCGCCAGATGGAATCAATCCGTCAGGATAAGTGCGAGTAGTGTTGCCACAGACTGAGCTTCGACTCGGAGGAGTGTGGGTATGTTCGTTCGAGGCGTTTTGCAGCCGTGGTTTGTATACTGTCCAGCAGCACTATGAGTTGGGATCGATTATTCGACAGAGGAAAGGTAGTAGTCTTTTGTGTGTATGCGTAGGTTGTGCCCCGAGTTCTCCGCACAACCTGCTAGGTGCGGTAGTCGAATAGAATGTCTAAATAAGCCCATCTGGAGGGATTGATAGAGCTATATGTAGCCTGGCTTGTTATACACTTCGGAAGTTGTGGAAGTTGTGGAGGTTCTGGAAGTTGTATGCTAGCTTGTCGGGACTTCGTAGATTTTGTTGCTCGCTGTGTTGCTCGCAGTTTTCTTCGCGAAGCGTCAGTAGAGTCGGGACTTCGTAGATTGTGTTGATCGCTGTGTTGCTTGCGTCGGTGGAGTAAGATCTTGGTGGACGAGCAATGAGGGTGAGTCTACATCTGTGTTAGTCTGAATGATTCGCTCAAATGCAAGAGAGCAGACGCACTGGTTGTGTGCACAGCTTCGGTGAATTTTCCAACTGGACAGAAGATTGTGGTGGTTAGCCGCAGACTGATATCTCTGAACCGTTCTCTCCAAGAAACTCCCTGACTGTAATCATGATCTTCATCCAAAAGATTTCCACACCACAACAACCCGGCAGCATGAGGTTCCTGTTGGTTTTTCCCGGGGACTCCAAGGACATTCCCTCAAAACCACCATTCCTTTTGTTTTTTGAAATTTATTTTTGAACTTGAGCCTTTTTCATCAAAGAAGTCTCGGCACCGCAACATAGGCCGGCAGCATGAGGTTTCTGTTGGTTTTTCTTTCTGGTGGACTTTTCCGCCGAAGCAACTAATTCTTTTTAATTTTTTCTATCCTTTTGGGGAATTGAACTTTTTTTATCATTGCCGGTTTCCCGACCGATGCGCTTGATTTTCTCTTCAATTAGATCGTTTTTCTTTTGCCTGCTCATGTAGATTAGTGACAACATTGGCTGGATTTAAGGACCATAACATACAAAGACGAATTGAAGAAACCCAACATTGTCGCAAAACTCACAAGAAGCCAAACAGCGGAGTCGTAGTTCTTGATAATGCGAGGCATTTCTCTAGACTCCTGGGACAAGCTACGTGATTTGAATCTGGGTAACCGGTTTTGGAAGTCTTGAATACTTCCTGACTCTCACAAGTAGTTAAGAATTGTTATTCTCCGAGTCGACGTCGCGCGTTTTCTGGGCTAACGTGCTCTTCAGGGATTTGCGCTCGTATAGTCTAGATCTACTTATCAGCGAGATAATTTCTAAGATAGTAGGAGTCTACACGTACAATCGTACAGTCGTTGCGATGTGAAGCGAGGCTGCGAACGTGGCAATGCCAAACATCTTGGCCGATTGGGGTGGAGGCATAGGAGTTTTGGCAGTTGAAGCTTGAGGTGAAGGGTGATATGTAGCGAATCTCAGAGCACTACACAAGGATGTTCTTGTCGAGTAGGTAATATAGGTAACTTACAAGAAGTTGTGAAGTGTTTGATTTGTTCTGTTCTGTGCTGGCAATCTGTGGTCGATGTTGGATAGCTATATAGGCGCAGGGAATGGCAATCCGTGGTACGCTCTAACCATATTAACCATTATGTTGTCATTGCCGCGAAATCTGATGCCCGGGGCATGAAAACTAGCAGTTCCGCAACGCGCTACGAATAATAAGTACACTCTCGCGTGCCTCCAAGAGAGAATGGAACGGGTCAAGGATTTTCCGCTTCGTCGAGACCTACACACGTGCCTCACCAGCCGCTTGATGAGGTGATAACTACTATCCATATAATGTGAATTTAATACAAAAATTCGTTGTTACTTTATCCCTAAACCGATACTCACTTTCATGCTATCTCGAGCCTATATGAGAGAGACAGTCAGGTCACGTGGTGACCCCACTTTCGCTCGTTGAATTTCCGCCAAACCGGCCCAAACGTCACCTCAAACAGGAACAAAAAGATATATACAACATCGTTCGACCTGTAATGACGGAACGCACTCCGTAAACGGCTATTGATACTACAGCGGTAGTTCTCTACTGTAATACGTATTCCTAGCTAGGACTGGGCTTTTTTGCGTTCTTACAAAAATCATCACGATGAATGAGGTGGTTTAACACTCGACAGCTTTGAAAATCCGTGTTACTAATCCCGAAGTCTGCAGCACCGTTTAATGCTTATGCCAAGATCAATACACCGATGCCATCGCGTATGCATCATTTCCCGGGACTCTGGTAACGACTTGAGAGAGCAGTTCTATTGGACGCCTTATATCGACCCAGAAACTCCCTCAGATTCTTCAGATCCCTAAATACTGAAACACCTCTCAATACGGCAAGCCTATTGGGTGGATTAGTTCTGTCGGGATTTGATATCTTGCAGACTTGACCGGGTAGCAAAATGTGCAAATCGGCATTTGAAGCAGCAAGCCCTGTGGCGCTACGCAGGGACCATTTTACCGCTGGTATACCTGGTATCTACGTACACGACGCGAACATATTCAAGGCAATACAATCAACCCAGCAGAAAACCTCTCCATAGCTAACAAAATGCCGATTCAGCTCCTTAAATTGAGGAGGCTGTACCTCTCCTATGGTATAATAGTGTTCCATTGCTCTTTGTCTTTAAAGTCATTGTCTCGACAACATTCTCTACCATCAACAGCCTGGCACTAGCACGAAATATATCCAGCAAACTCTTCACGGTATGAACAATATTACGACTCGAAACAAAAAGCTCTATAAATAGAGATATCGAGGGTCGAGCAGGGATGCAAGATTCTCCAGGGGAAGCTCGTTTTGGAATGTCTGAACGATGTTCAATTTGTGGTTCAGAAAAATACGGGATGGCGAACAAGGCCTCTGAGCCTGAGAAGAGCTTATCACAGACGATTATCAATGTGCAATACATCAACATTCACAATGCTTCTGGCAAGGTTGATGCAGAGGATTCGACCAAAGTACGAACACATGTTATGCAGCATGCTCGTCGAAATACTCGGCACTCACCAAACCTGGCTATGCGTCCTCCTCGAAGATCGTCTCAGAGAGAGATACGTGCAAAAGCGACTTGTACGTGCGGGTATCAAACAGCAGCTGTCCAGATGATGAATGCAAGACCTCAAATACAGACAATGCTTAGTGCTGGAAGATATGACCCATTTCTGCGTCTTGAGACTGGAACTGTTCCGACGCGATATCATGAGCTCGTGGATTATAGTATGTACACACACCTCTTTTCTGATATTGTCTCTTTCCCATAATCGAGACAATCCAGGTGTAATTATCGGCATTTTAAAATCAAAATCAGCAATTCATGCAATTCTGGATATTTAACAAGATCACTCGCTCGGTTTCAAATCCTTTTTTCAGATCTTTATAGTCCAACTAACTATCACGTCTTTTAGATGTACACACAGTGTGGACTAAAATTCGGAGTTCTGAATTTGCATTTGCATATGCACGGGACTGGTAAGTTCTCAAAGCCCTTGACTCCGCCTTGTTTTATTAGTTCAAACCTTTTCATTCGATAAACATCAATTCCTACACGGAGCCTTAGCTATGTATCGTGGAACGAAACGCTGACACTAAGATCAAAGGCTTAACAGAGCAGCTAGAAACCCAATAGTCCTAAACATGGTCCTCTTCACAGCACTAACCCACCTCGAAAGCAACCGCGGTCCCCTCCCCTTCTCCGGCTCCAAAGAAAATATTCGCCTGGAGCAGTTCCAATACAAAGGAGAAGCACTACGTGGGATTCTCGACACCCTCAGAAACGGAAACCAACTCGATTCTGATGAACTGGTCCAGAGCATGCTATTCCTCGGCATGAACGAGACGCAGGATGAGGAGGACCCACCAGACTGGTCACCTTTCTCCGCGCCGCTTCGGAATTTGCAGTGGCTTGAGATCTATGGCGTACGGAAATACCATATGGCTCATGTGATCGCAGCGGAAGAGATTATCAAGAGAAGAGGTGGGAATCGGAATATCGGTGCTATTGGTCTGCCTTGGTGTATTGCATGGTATGTTGATTTCTGTTTCGTATTCCCAGGCGCATTCGAGCTAAGCGAGCATCTAGTTCAGAGCTCATAGCCTGTGCGACGACACTTGATCGACCACAGCACGCATTACTCGATCCATATGGTCGCGATATTGAGTACCGTTTGTTGAGTACTCATAGCATCCTTGCAGATTCAGCTTATGAATCCCAGGTAGCAGCACACGGCTTATCATACTTGGAAGCCGGTGGTTTACACGACGAATTCATCAACGTATTCTTGAGGATGAAAGATTATTCTGAAACAGTTCAAATCTACGAGAATAGCTCTAATATTCCAGAAGCTTTAGCCGATAACAGAAACTGGGTTCTCCATCACCTTTTGTCCCTACCTTCACCACAACATCATGACGACATGTTTTTAGAAGACACACGTAGGATGAAACACTGTTACGAAGCTTGTCGCCTAGCAGCCTTAATCTACTGCATCCACGTCATCTTTCCTACTCCACGCTCCCTTCAGCCTCGGCAGAAACTCTTATCGCTACTAAGGCCCGTGATTGAAGAGATTGATCTGTTGATGGCGAGTAGAGAGATGGTCGAGCTGGTGTTATGGTGTGTTGTGATTGGCGGTATCGCTGCTTTGGGACAGAATCAGAGGCCATGGTTCACGGGGCAATTAAATATTCTAGCTACTATTTTGAAGATAAGGGAGTGGGATGAGGTGAGGGTTATTATGAAGAGGTTTTCTTGGGTGGATTCGGCGTGTGATGTCGAGGGCGAGAGGTTGTTTAACCAGATGGAAATGCAGTAGTCGTACTGAGGTGTTTGAAGTGGGACTCGGGTTTAAGCCTTTCTTCTCTGGTGTGCCTAGCAAAAAATAAGGAATTTACACGGCTTCTACATCGTCAAGTATGGAGTCAACTTGCTTATAGATCCACTGTCGGCAAATCTCGAGGATCTAGCGATAGCAAGTTAGTGCCAGCTAACAAGTATGGTTCTAAAGCTTATGTAGAGAGAGTCGGCTATGAAGCTGACTTCGAATTCTACTGTATGCGATGCGATATGTAATGAAACAATGTTCCTTTAAAGTTAAGGTAAGCTGACTGTATAATGCGAAGTTATATAGTATTTCTTTTTCCAAAAAAAGAAAAAACTCAAGTTAAATGTGGTATTGTTCTGGAAGCTTCCACAGGCAGCCACCTACGTGCTGCATACGAAGCAGCGACCATTCGCTCCATATATCACTATCTGAGGTAATGCCCAAATTATAAGTGAGTCTTGCTGTTAATCATGAGTTTGCTTCAAAGGGATGTATGAACCATTCGCGCTGTATCAACATATCTGGGATTTCTTATCTGAGAGCGACCGCGCCAGTGAAGTCCCCCAGAAGCGTCCCAGACAAGAGAGCTTCAAACACATGACGCAAAATCATAACGCAATGGTGACCCTTTGGCTACGCTTTGCTATCGCGATTGAGGCTGGCTATGTAAAAGGCGAAGGCCAACAGCCGAATGTATCTCAATCTGTAAATGGAAAAGCCCTTAAAAAGTACTTTGGTGCTTGTGACTGACCTTGAGAATCTACCTGCCCTCGCGGGCTTCGCGTTTAGTATCGCTCGCCAGCGTTGGACGAATAATAATAAAACAGCCAAGCGTCTGGGCAAGACCTGGCCGCGTCATCCAATACTCAAATCACGACGAGTGAGAGTAATGGCTTACCTTGCCTCTACTTGTCATGTTCTCAGTCTCACAACTCCTGATTTTATCAATTAATGTGATCACGCATCTGCCAGTTGTTAGTCTCAGAGGGAAGCAGGCTGTGAGACCGTGGTTTCGTATTGGTGGATGGGCTTTTGTCGATCAACTTCCTTACTGGTTGCATTGTTCAAGTTTATACACTTTTCCCTGTTTCGGGGGGTACAGCCACATTTCAAGCTTGATGATAAAGAGAAGGGAATTGCTTTGTTGCTCTTACAGTCATGCTACATATCTTTGTGCAAATACTTGCACGCTGTAGTCATCAATAACTTATCTCTTTTATTATAGGATATTGTCACAATGTCGTCGACGTTGACTCTGCCTACTACACATTCGACCCATGAAAATCCGCCTGTCACAACAATCTTCTCAGCTAATCCCAAACAAGAATATTTTGCCTCATATCAATTGCGATACGCACTCCGTACCGACTCTCAATCTGCCATGACTGCTCTCCGCATCAGTCTTCAAGCATCGCAGACACCTAATTGGTATAGCGCACTCGATGCTGATATTCAAGAATATGTGAGATGCGAGCTGGGGGTAGGATGTGCTGTGAGCAGAAATTATTCAACCCCATTTCTGCCAAACCCAACACCAAACCCTGTTACAACTGGACTGTGGTCGAAAAGTACGGGTGGTATTGCTTTTGAGCCTTTTGGGCCTCTCAGTGGCATAGATCTGGCAATACCGTGGGTGGTATTACTAGGAACACTTGTAGCTTCAGGATTTTTTATAGCTTGGTCGACATGTTTGATGGCCTGCTTGAGGGAATGCCTTTCGCGGCGCAACAGCCAACGGTTGTCTGCTATCAATCACACCTCACCTGCACAATTGGCATTGACCTGGGCTTTCATTGGCGGAAGTGGAGGAATTCTTCAGTGCCTAGGCGCACCAGGCTTTTCAACAAGTACCACATTCTTCGCTGGTATTCTGGTCTCGTCTTTCGGTATTGCTACGATTGCGTCCGCATGCAACAACGTTTTTCTTGACACATGTTGGAAACATGTTATGGCTCAATCGCTACAGAGGAAGGATGGCACATGTCATGGCGACAATCTACGCGCTGCTAGCCTGGACTGGATCGACATCATCCATCGGACTTTTACACTTCGGGTTAGTGGAAGAGAATTGCAAGTAGCTCTCAGTCACACTATTCTACGATGGAGCTTTGTTATAAGTATCGCTATCATCCAACGATCCATTGTCGTCGAGGGACCATTTTTTAAAACAAGTCAAATTTTGTCGTGGCACGATGACTTCACCCCAGTGTGGAAGACTGGAGATGTTGATGTTGAATTGTCTACTACAAGGAGGCCAGCTTGGATCGCTATAGCAGTTCTGGCGCATGCCTGTGGCGTATTTTTGGGCCTCGCCATTTCCAAGATAACTCCATGGTCCTTATTTCGTGACATTGACGCAGATTCCAATCTTCTTGAAGCCTATAAACCGTTTCTCGAAATAATTGTTGGGGGTTCCATCTCTTCGTCATCTCAGGTGGCAGATTATCTGGATTATAAAATGTCAGTAAACTTATATGGAACCCTGCCTTTACTTCGGGCACATCATACACCCGGCAGACAAGTTTGGATTAAACTTCGTGGAGCAAGTTTTGGCATGTTACTTTCGCTCATTGGGCCTCTCCTCCTGTTGCCAGTCACCTTATCTTATCGATCATCCTTTGTACAACTCGACTGTGTTGATACAATTGTAGGCGATCAATACAATCACTGCCAAAGATCTGGTAACAGGAAAGCTAATATGACTCGTTTCGTATACGTGATCTGTTATTCAGTCACTGGACTTGGTTACACAATACTCCGCGACTTCATCACCTGGACTTGCACTCTGGAATCGCTGACTTTGAATGTGAACGATCGAACAAGAGAACTATGGACTACTGTGAGCGATTCAAATGGTCGGAATTCGAGAAGGGTTCAGGTACCTCCTTTCCATGGACTCAACTACTTGGGCGATTCGTCCGGTTTAAGCCTTTGGTCTCGGCAGCATCACCGGCTCTCCAAAACTCGTGCAGGAGGCTTGCTTACGCTTCTTGGCCTGCAAACAGTGGTGGTCCGAGTTCTTCTTATTTACGCCATCTCTGGTGTTGCCAAGGCGAAACATCTGGACATTGAGCTCACCATGGCCATGGCATTGTGGCCAATTTTATTTATATGGCCAGTTATCTATATCCCTGTAATTATCTGGTTTATTGTGCCATTCCGTTCGCCTCTTGGGGCTCAAAACGGATGGCGTTGGGCAAAGATTGCGCGTGATGCTTTGGAAAACGAAGAAGGTACTTACGGGGTGGTGGAAGGCAAAGCCAGATTTGCTGTCGATGCTAGAGCATTTGGAGATGAAGATCTGCAGTAAGATAGTTGCTGTCCTTGACTAGAGCTGGTATGGTGTAGTGTATTATTTGCTTAGTGTAACAGTAGATGTGATATTTCACGGCACCATAACTCTGTGAACTATTGTCAAAACACTTGAGATTATATAAGCCTCTTCTCTCTTACTCTCTTCTCTCTTGCTCTCTTCTCTCCTTGTCCGGATACATTGTCCGGACACATACCGGATAAAGCTTGACATGTGCGCTACGCAGTACGTGATGAAATTTGGAAGTTTGTTTACAGACTGATAGTAAATAGTCATTATGCAAATTCAAGACTTATTGTTTGTTTTCAAGCCTTTGATATCAAATTGAGATAACCCTTCTAGGAATTTTAAAGCCTTAGTTCACAGGCTAATAGCGAAATAAAACGTTTCAGCCGCTAAAAGGCTTCTCATGAAACTCAATCAACATTCTTCCTCGACAAGTGAAGTAATTACAGCTCACAAGCTGGGACGACATTTCACTCTGTAATATTGCACACTCCGTCATGTATTCCTCCACCGCCCTGAACCCTGATATTCAAACCCACGATTGCATCAACATAATAAGCCTTTGGCTGTTCAACACAGTTGGCCCTTCCAAACCCCAGCGTTCCTCCAAGGCGTCTTTCCTCCTGCCGGTCGTCACTAGCTTGCCATGCTCATTTCAGCCCTCTGAAAGAACCTTCCCATAACAACCATTGCAACGAAGGTCATTCCATCTCTTCCAGTTTGTAGCAACAAGCTTCGCCTTTTTCTCTTTGTTGCATCGACCACATGTAAAAGCGGTGGCAGTGGAGAGTCGATGGAGAGTGAGGTCTCCCTTAGGGTCGTATGTTTTGACGACCGTGAAATTGGATGGTGGTGTTTTCGCGCCCGTGACAGCGGAGTGTTCTTGGTTATCTTGGGAATCCGAAGCCATTGTTGGGTAATTTGAAAAGATGTTGTTCGGTAATGGATGATTATTGCAGTGATTCATGAATTGTGTGAATAGAGTTGTGTTTTTGATACTTGTGAGGCTGCTCTTGCATCATGGACGTGTGTTGACTCTTATCTTCTGGACTGCAATCACGTGTATTACTTGGTGTGACCAACCCCGTCTTTTAGTTGTCGATTCAGATCAAAGACATTCCTTACATAATCTATCCGTTCACGAGAAGCAATAGGCCTAAACGGGGAGTTTCCAATCTATATATGATTGAAATTACAGAAGATTGGACAGTACGAGTATTTGGGCTAATGGTTATATGTATTAGGTTTAGGGATGGCTACTTTATATAACGCTACTGACGTTATTATAATTTATAATATAACGATAAATTAACATTAGACTTTAAATAATAGATACCCAAGGCAGGAATTTTTAAGCTAATCGGAAGCCTTAGAATAATCTTTCATCCGTTACACTACCCTTTAAACCGGAAATACTACATTTCACGATATATTATATATACTTTATACCTAAGTTTTATATATATATAAAGTCAGATTTAACGTTATTATATAATTATAAGATTTAACCTTATAATATAAATTATATAATTATAACTACCTATCCCTAATTAGGTTACATGATAGTTTAACGATTTACAAATTTATATTGTATCGTGACCTATCATATTGTAATCCAGTTAATTTGCCATCAATTCGGGGGCCAGCTACCTTACCTAAGCAGGCTTGTGAGCAAACGAAAAATGAGCCTCTTGAATGAAGTGGGTCGATTTGAACATTGCTTCAATAGCTATGTGTATCTTGAAAACTCTGTCAGATTTGAAGTTAAAGCTAGAGTTGCAAAAAGGTCGATGGACGAGTAGTGAAATCTTTTTAGAGCTTTCAAACTTCAAGTTTTGCACTTACGTGCTGACTTCCCGATCTGCTTGAGATCGCAATACTTAAGACCTGAACCATGAACAGAGCAGTCATCTTCCAGGACTCATCTCTTATGTAGTCTAATTTACGTGATGAGAGTTGCCGTCCAGATTGACTTATTGGGCAACGAGACTTTGGGGAAATTGTGATCAAAGAAATCGCCAGTTCAACACCAACGAATAAGGCATGGTTCAATGTCTAAAGCCCAAGCCGAGTAAATTAATCAGGTGTCCATGCATAGATCTTAACTGCCGGCCGCAGACTTCGTTCTGACTTATATACTGTTACAAATTATTATACTAACGTGAAGTATATATTTCGTGACGTAATAAGATTATCATTATGTATGTCGAGCCCCAAACTTTATGCTACATTATAGAGGTGTTTTTCTTATTATTATTAGTGGATTCGTTTAAGTTAACACTAAGCCATCAACTAGTAGTCCAGTGCAATTATAAAGAAAATGTTTAAAGAGCCCAATTAATCATCTTTAGCGTGCGCTAAAGCAACAATATCAAGACTAATCGAAACTTGTACACCAATTCTACTATACTAGATTTGCCTCACACCATCTAGCGTTTTTAATTGCCTCTCCGTCCATGATACCATCAACGTATGCTTCGCTTACTAGCTGGTACTGTCCATCACTTTGACGCCGAAGAATAAAGGGAACCTGTGTTCCTTTTATGAGAGCGACAAAGTCACCTCGCTTAACATACTCGGGGCCAAGAACCAAATGCCCTTTACCAGTAACGAAAGGAAGCCGGCCCAAGCTCTTCCCAATAATTTCCGAGCCGAACTTTGATCTAATGGCCTTCATCCTTGGCTTATCAATCTGGGTTACTTTTTTCCAGAGCTGTTGAAGTCCAAGCCTGATACGATTTGACTTGATCTTCTCGATATTGTTTTTTAGAAGTCTAACAGCATCAAGGAAGTGTTCTTCACCAACCCTTACCATTTCTGTGTTCTCGCTGTAACATACACCACCAATGGAAGTTCTGGCCGCTGCATGTACACGATCGCTGAATTCGACATAGCGTTGACTGTTATGATATGTCAGACGCATAAACTCAACTAGCCATTTTACTGGCCATGAATGCGTTTCATTGAGAGGCACCACATGACTAGAAATTCTTTTAGAGAATGAGCCGACTTCGTGAATCTCATCATATAGGTAGCATTGCAACGAGATGCCCGCAACTTTGCCTTCCCTCTTGATGACTCTGATTTTAGAATGACTTGGAAGTGGTCCAGATGCGCTAAATTCGGGGTAGAGAGTGACATGATCATTTCTCACATCTTGTAGCATATGTGTCGCAGATCGAGACCAATCAGGAACCCAAGATGGTAAGTTGGATTGTATCTTAGGCGATTGACAGAAGGAGAGTAGAGACATGTGACCCTGCCGAAGCATCGCCACCATGGTTGTTGTGTAGATTTCTTCGCACGATCTGGAATAATCTGGAAAAACACCCATTTTTGCCAACTTCTTTCGGTCTGCTGCTAAACCCAATAAAGCAAATACTTTGTCTCTCGGGTCAGTTGCTGCCAAGTGATGAGCTCCATGTCGGTTGGGGTTTATACTGCCAACGCATGTTGCGCGTAGGAGAGCCACCAACGGGAATGTCGAGTATCTATATATATTCCAAGAAGACAGCATGACCTCTGGTCTATGCTGGAAAAGAGCCTCAATTATTTGAAAATGATAGCCGTTCAAAGGTTTGAGCTTGTTGATGTGGATATTCATGAGGACGAGCCGCAGAGCACAAAACGCATGCAACGCGGCGGTGCATCGACGTCGTGTAATCCTCTTGCTTCCATAAAAGAATTCTGCGTTCTCTGGAAGTGTTATTTCTTGCAAAACCCACATCCGTCCCCACCACGGCCGGGTAAAAAATCGTTCCATGCCAGCCACCGGCAGTAGGTTCTCTTGACCGTGCCAGCCACTAATGGAATAAAAGCTTTTGCGCAATGCACCCAGTGAGACTTTAAGTATTTCTCCAGAAGGGACTTCGAGTTCTATCATTGCAGTCGGTTGCACTAAATCGAGCCTTTCCCGGGGGAACAATGCCATAATGTGCCAGAGTCTTTGGTGGGTCTCGAATCCATTATCCAAACCGCAAGCCTCTGCCTTTTCCCCTAGAGCATTCATATAATCCACTACCGAATCGTCTTCGCTCTCAGCTGGTCCAAGCCAAGCAACTACTCTGCGTGCCTTTGAGTAGATATCTGCCATTAGATCGACTTGCCAACTCTTCTCTTCATTATCTGACTGGTTGATGCAGAGGCCATCGATCCAGATCACAAGTTCATCGTCGAACGGTCTGAGCATCATTAGCGCGTCATATAAATTCTTGGTTACTCGAAACTCAGAATCTTCGACGAGAATCACTCGTTGAGTCGTGGAAGATCCCCAGACATAGGACAAAGCCACAAAATCCGGTTGCTCATCGAGGGAGGCGTGAAAGACATGACACGCAGGAAGTAACTTGAGCTTTTTATTATTATCTGCAGGCAAGATTCGCAAAAGTCTGATCTCATTCCGGCAACGCTGCAAAGTTCGGTATTGGTATCCTTTTGTTGTCTGGGTCATCATGGTCTAACGGGTTCAGATCTTAACACAGGACAGTTTTCACTTCGTGTAAACTTCTCGTCGATTAGGAGAGACTTTGGTATATCGAGCAATGGAATCAATGTAATCCGGTATAAATTCAAGGCGACCGTGATCTGCCTGATTGCCAAATGGTCACATGACGGCAAGCTGGTCCCCCTTTATGATAGGTGGGGCTGTGCGGAGGGGAAGCCGACTCTGGCAGCGCCTCTAGATGTAGCTGCACTAGTTGAAACAACGATAGTCTAAGCTCGTGCGAATTGCTATCTATCTTTCGGAGTAACTATAACTATTGAGTTAGGGTAGTTTTTACTAAAAGGTAAAGATAGAAGTAGTCCGAACTATAATGTCTCCCCCTGAAAAGGAAAGATAGAAATATTAGAGTCTAGGTAGATCCTTGCCTAAAAGTAAAGATAGAAGGAATAAAATAGGCAAACAGAAAGATCCTTTTTAAATTAACACAGGGCGTGGTTCGAAAATATATCGGCTTTCGGCAACCCGACTATCCGATGTCCGGAATAGACCACGGACGTGACTGGAAAGTGTTCGAAAATCCAAAAACAAAAACATACGACAGCAGGTATTCGCTGGTGGTCACCCACCCAACTACTAATCTGCCGATCTGAGGCTTGTGTATGGCAGAGCGGACGGGATGCCCAATTCTCCTCAGTCTGTGGTC
>NW_007360999.1:1411643-1531371 GCF_000409485.1 Glarea lozoyensis ATCC 20868
GTATGTGACAGAAATGTTAAAAATACAAAATATATTGCGTTTTTGGTAGCCCGAAATTGGACAAGCGACCATCCTGAAGGCCTCCAACAATCGCGAATGCTGACCCAACACAACCCTGGAGGGCATTAACGAGACAGCAAACGCCCTGAAATCAGAGGCTGATGTTTGACAGCATATAGTAACTCAGTATTTCGGAGCACTCTGCGATACATCAGCCCCCATTTTTGGACAACTCGCAAAATCACGGGAACACCACCCATCTATTCGCAGAACGAAACTGGAGACCTGCAAGACGCAATACTCTAATAACTGTCGCAATCTCAACATTACCAATCATCACGATTAATAACCACATAAATACATCCATTTAAGATGGCCATTATCGCGATGTCTCGGTCCCTCAAATCTCGCCAAAATGCCAGTCGAATTCATCAGCGCGACGTTTCCCAATCAATCTACCGAAATCACACCTATCCCGGGAGCTAAAATAGATCCAGAGTATCTCATTAGATATGCACGTTCTCTAGATGATTATGAGTACAACTACACGTTGGTGCCGTATGATTCTTCATACTTCGACCCTTGGACCGTCGCTTCTACCATCTCGGCTGTGACGAAGAAGCTCAAGGTTATTATCGCGTTGAGACCGAATACTCTGTATCCGACTCTTGCAGCCAAGGCTTTAGCGACTTTGGATCAGATCAGTGGAGGTCGTGTTGTTGTGCATTTTATTGCTGGCGGAAGTGATGTTGAACAGGCTCGTGAAGGAGATTTCTTGACAAAGGAGCAACGCTATGAGAGACTTGAAGAATTTATCAAGATCTGCAAGAGAGCTTGGTCATCTACTGAGGCTTTTGATTGGGATGGAAAGCACTATCAATTCAAAGGATTCAGGAACTTGGTTGTTCCAAATAACGGCTCTTCAATCCCTGTTTCTGTCGGTGGTTCTTCCGACGAGGCATACCGTGTGGGCGGGAGTCTTGGGGACATTTTCGGACTTTGGGGAGAGCCATTGAAAGAGACTCAAGGTCAAATCGATCGTATCTACGCTGAAGCGGAGAAGGCAGGACGAACTGATCGACCAAGAATCTGGGTGACATTCCGTCCTATTGTCGCGGAGACCGAGGAACTCGCTTGGGCAAAAGCACACCGTACACTCGATGCGCTGAATTCAAATCGAGATGCTGGCAAGAGTCGAGTTCTAGGTACTGCTGTTGGACCTAATGCTGTAGCACCGCAGAATGTTGGTTCGCAACGGCTTTTGGAGATTGCAAAGAAGGGTGAAGTTCAGGATCGTGCACTGTGGTATCCTACAGTCACGGCTACGGGAGCTCGTGGTGCTAGCACTGCACTTGTGGGATCTTATCAAACTGTCGTTGATTCGATCCTCGATTACGTTGATTTGGGATGTGAACTTATCTCTATCCGAGGTTACGATAATTTGAATGATGCCATTGATTATGGGAGATATATCTTGCCTAAAGTACGAGAGGGTATCAAGGAACGGGCAGAGAAAGCAACGAACGGTGCTGAAGGTGAAGGGGAGAATGGTGTGGAAGCTGCTTGAGAAGTGTGATGGTTTACGAAGGATAAAGATTGAGCTTTGTGTCTCTGGAAAATCATTGTATTTTGTTTGTCGCTAGTAACAAACTGTCGTAGAATATCTCACTGAATGACACCTGTGGGTCGCCTTCTACAAACACTTCCAAATACCCCAAATGGCAAAGAAAATAATCATCCTAACTCCGTCTGCATGAGTATCTCATTTATTCATCTCTCATCCCACGTCATCTGCCACGTAACCGACCGCTGATTCTTCCTCAACCATAATTCGCACTTCAGTAGCCTGCCTTTCTGCAACGTTCCCGAAACTCAGCCCTCAATCTTGTGATGAAAAGTTGTCTTGTTATTCTTCCCTTGTAGTGATCTGTACCTTCCTTTAAAACCATCTGCCTCAGTAAGAAGCCTCCTAGCAGCCAGTCAATTTCCGCCTGTTCGATCTCTGGCAACTTCTTCGTAACTGTTTCGTAAAACAACTTCGCAACTCTTGTAGCTTCAATGACAGGGCGTAGGCGAGTGTCCATGTGGATTTGGTAGTGGAATTCGGCGTCGAATATTGCTTTGAGTAGTGGAGTAGAGGGCCGGGCACCTGCTTCAAGTTTTGATGGAGAGTACTTGAAGTCGATTAGTGCATCTGAGAGAAAGTTGGGGAGTAAAATAAACAAACCGCAGCAAGGATGTTTCTAATGTATTGCTTAGAATCTGCTTCATCGAAAGTTGTGGTGCGCATTCTGCTAACTGCTATTGTGCTTGGCGGTCGGATTACTCTAGGTGCATTTGCTTGAGACAGGATGGGCTTTTGAAAGTTCTCGTGCATCGTGCAGGAAATCAAAGCTAATTAAGAATTCGAATCTAGGTGGCTTTTTTGTTACATTAATTGTGGTCGCAACGTGTGGTTGATGCGGCGGGGCTCTTACTCTGGGTGGTTAGCTGAGGTCGTGGTCGTGGTTGCCTTTGTTATAGTCGGGTGTAAATCTGTCTCAGTAAAAAGGAAAAGCACTTGATGAGCTGGCTAGCTAACGATTGTAAACTGAAACAGGGAAACCCTCAACAAGGTTCGAATAGACCTATCAGGACTGCTTGTCAAGGCACCACTGATAAACTCAAGGTGATGCTGGCTTCCAATACGAAAGTGAAGGCTTCTAATTGGAAAGTGAAGGTCTCTAATACGAAAGTGAACATTTGTAAGTTCAAAAAAAAAAAAAAAAAAAAACACATCGGTCCCATAAGAAATTTTGCTGTATAATATAACTCGTTCAAGCTCCCATTTGGAGAGCTTGTTGAGGATACAGGTCTCTGGGCATATTTCCTCAGACGTGATAAAACTGCAAGACCACATTCTTTCCGACCGGATCACCCATAAACCCATCACTCTGTGCCATGTCTCCAGCAGAAACCACGGTAGTGGTGTAGTTAGTGTAAATGGCGGCAATAGCACTTTTCATATCTGCTCTCCGATTAGCACATCCTCGCACCGTAAACGAACCCAACTTACTATGAATAGCCACATGGGTGCCAACACACATCCTCCCACCACTACCAAAAGCCCAGAACCATCTTTTCATCTCCTTCAATTCCTCTTCGCCAGCATTCAACCATCTCTCCGGTTTCCAGTTTGCCGGGTCGGGGAACACCGCAGGATTTCGATGCAGTACTGAGCCGTAAGATTGAACCACCACGCCACCTGGGATATCAGAGTAGCCTGCTAGTGTACATCCTTTCGCTGGAGTAATTCGAGGTTGACGACCTGGAACCGCTTGATAAAGTCGAAGTGTTTCTTGCAAAATTGCATCGAGAAGGGGTAAGCGGTCTACCTCTTTTGAGTCTGGAAGTTCTGGTTCTTGGCCTTCTGGAACTGGGAAACTGAAAGTAGGCGACAGTGTCAGAAGCTCCTGTCTCAGTTTGGTTTGAAGTTCTGGATGTCGCGAAAGTTCGTAGTATAAGTATGTCAAAGTGATGCCGCTTGTTTCGAGCGCAGCTGCATTCATATCAAACATGTCACTTGCAATCTCCAACCTTCTCGGATAATCTTGCTCTGTCTTGAGAAAATGAGGATTCTGAAATCGCTTTGCGTCGATATCTTTCCGCATGGCTGACCTTTCTTGCGAGTAAATGACGGGAACGTCTTCTATGGAAAGAGCCCTTGCGTCGGACAGGAGAGCCTCGGCCTTATCGCACAGCTCGAGATTGTAAGCTTGGATTTCAGGAAAAGCGTCCAAGACTTTTGTTGGTATGATGTTGACGCCGATTCTCATAAGCAAGCTCCAGATTTTGTATCCATCCCCAATCCAGAACATATAAGGACGAATAGCGAAGTAATTTCCCAGATACCAATCCCTGGTTTTGACATCCTGGATGAAGTTTGTACCGAGCCCAAGCCCGAATTGATAAGCCGTGAAGGCATCCATTGAATAAGAATAATTCAGACTTAGAGTCTCAATCGAAATTCCAGTTGTGGCATGTTGCTGGATCAATGGGAGCAGTCGTTTGTATATTACTACTTTACTTGTGGTATGTACTGTTGGTGATGAAAGTATGAACGACTTGGAGTAAATATTTGAAACCATGCGTTTGCGATGGGAATGTGATTTGCTATCAAGAGTGGTGAAAATGTTGATGACACTATCGGTTGTAAAATCAGCAAGTACAATATCATTTCGCAGAGAGATTGGGCTTATCAAAGTGCTACGAACCCATCATAATTCGCAAACCTCCTCGGATAAAACTCAGTCTTCTCAAAACCGCCTCCATATATCGTTTTGATACCTTCCTCATAGCAGTTGACGCTCAGCTCATTTGGCCCTATCCTCAAGATTGGACCTTTTTGCTTGTGGAGACGTTGGATTGTCCGGTTCTCGATATCGGCCCAACGAATGTAGTATATCCAAAGTGAGGTAACATTACATAGAGGATGTGCCGCAGGAATCTTGGAGAGCCGAGTTATGAATAGCGGGAATACGAGTAATCTGTATATGGCGCTGGCGGCGAGGAGGACATAACAAATGTAATTTATAAAAACCAACGTATGCATCAGCAGTTCCATTTTCTGAGACATGGTGGAGGAAGAGATTCTATATCGATACCACGCAATGTTCACAGTGTGCTGCCGAAACTAAAGCCTTCACAGTTGAGAGATATCTTGGTTGTTCTTCGATGTATCGTTCACACGTCAGCGGTGAACATTTTGCCCGTTGAAGCCATCTGGAATGTTAAGATATTGAAGTCGTATCGTCTTCTGCAAGACACTCCATTTGGATGAAAAGCAAAAACCGGTACACATTCATTGGTTGCTGCATGCAGAGTACCCCCGCGCAACGGCATGGCAATATCTTCAGCGACATCGCTGCGTAGCATGTCCATCTTGATTTTCTGTGTTCAGCCGTCACAGAGAACTGTAAGTTTTCAGCAATAAGTGCTTTATTTATGAACATTTCTTAGGTTCAACATGGTGATACTGTGGGAGAAGTTGTGGTTTTTGCACCTAATAATTTGTTGATTTCGCATAGACGGTTTGATGTTGGAAAGTGGGGTGCAGCTTCTGCACAGACGCACGTGTTTGGCCTAATTGGGACATTATCTTCTCGACTCCATCCATGGGTGCACTGTTAATTGCTTACTTTGGTTATGATAAGCTGATACGCGAAAATTCAATAAATGGTCATGAACAAATCGCCGAAATATAGTTCGAGAATTTAAAGGTTGATACTTCATTTTGAATCATGTACAGCTTTCAATGTAACGTGATTCTGGTCGAGTATATTTCATCGCTCGCTGATTTTCTATATGCCTGCCACTAAATTGCCAGATAGTTGAAGCCCGCTTACCCCGCTCCCATCTATAGGCGAAACTTGTGACGCCAGTATGAAGCCTTCGCAAACCTCAACGAAACGTGAATCCGAAAACTATCAGAGTTCCTATCCCAATCAATAGCAATACACGAAGGGCTAGAGATGAATTTCTTGTTGCCATTCGAAAGTTTGAGCTACAAATAGTCAAAGGTGAAAGCTCACTGTATAATAAACAGGCGACCTATTCGCAGTCATAGTGATTTAAATACCTGTGCTAAATCTGGCTGCAAACCCGCAAGATAGGCTCGCAGTGGACAAGTTAAGGGGCATACTTTTAGATGACTTCTTTACCATAAAAGGTGATTAGGTTTCAAGAGGCGCTCTCGTCCGAATCCTTTTCACGAGATTACAATTCTTAGTCTTCCCCGAATTAGTAGATGAAATGTAGAACATGTGTCAATTTGGTCGATGAAGTATTGTGTTCCGACTGCTATGTATTTCGTCAACCGGTTGATACAGTAAGGATTTACGAATAGATTGATTATTAGCAAACCAAAAGAACCAGCGGGCATACCTTCGATAGTCAGAGACAAATTCTTGGAGTTTGAGTAGGCGACAGATATGGAAGTTTCTTGATTTAACTAATAGGTTCAATTGCTAATTGTACATTGCTCATTTGTATGTACAAGACCGCTATACAGTTTTAATTGTTCAACTATGTAGCGCGTTAGGAACCCTACTATGAGAAGTGATGCGTTTGGAAGTGCAGTATGAAGCAATAAGTTTCCTTTCGAACACGAAATTGGAAGTGATTTGGAAAAAACACGTGAGAAAGTTATTTCTGTCCCTGGTCATTGTATTACCATCATGGCCCAACAGACGTTGGAGAGCGGCACAAGTCTCGTACATGCGCCAGTAATCTTGTACGAGCATGGCATATGATTCGCCCGCAAAGCGCAACTGCATTGCCTAAGCTTGCATTGCCTAAGCCATCCAACAACTCCAATAGATTCTAAGATGTTGTGATATCATTGGGATGGAGAGCTGAAGCCGCGTCACTCTGAACGCAAAAGACAGGTATCGTAAGAAAAGCTTCCCCTGCCGTGGCTATGAAGCTCGAAGGCATCGATAGCCACCCGGAAGTAAATCTCATTTTCATAGATAATTGTTGAATCATACTGAATCATAATTCGTTGCTATGAGAATTGCGACAACTCATGTTGGCTTTCCTGACCGCTGTAAAGTTTTCGACCAGTTACAAGTAAACGAATACGTTAACGTAACACCCTGCGTTAATACCAACTACAGTTGTGTATCGCGACGCATGCAGCCACGAGCAGCTGCCCAACCTGTTGGTATCTTTTGGCTGGCGATAGGCTGAATATATACTCGAGGGGGTTGGGTATGTTGTGCGACACGACTTTTATGTAGGCTGAATCGGATGTCAATGAATCCGTCGGCAAGAATCCGAAATCTTGATGGAGTGTGGGTACGGGCTGGCGGCCGAAATTTTAGAGAGCATTGCTGTCAATGGACGTTGTTGTGCTGATTTGCCGTTCACTTCGTGTAAAATAGGAGATGAGAAAAGGGGGTATCTTTAGATTGGACACGTGATTAAGTTTCGGCAGTCTGTAAGCGAGGTGCACGTCCTGAGCTACAGGATCCATCTCTTGCTAGCTGGCGATCATCGTTAATCATGACCTCTTTCACAGATATCGAAAATTGTCTTCAACAGACCATCGAGTTTGACGTGCAGGTTCTCAGCTGATCCCTGTTATCGCCCAAAGAGCAAGTCAGACTTCAAGATACCACCCCTTCCCGCTACAACAGTTCTTGATCCGGTCGCGAGAATTGGTAAATCACCGCGCCACCAACATGAATATTCAGTAGCTTGGCGGTAATCTAGAGATTGCGTTATAAGGAGCAGTACGATCTTGACGCTTTCTTACATGTCAGGTCGAGAGAAGATGCTTGAATACTCATAGTCCGACTCTGCTTATGATGCACAAAAAGTACATCGGCATTTCCTCGTATATCGTATTCGTTTTAGGGTTTACTGAGTGGTGGCTGAAGTATGAAGCCGATGTCTTGCTTGAACTTTGCGTTGAGGTTGGACAGATGACGGCCGATCGTATGTCACTGGTCATGAACCAGAGCTGTCATGAACGCATGTCGTGGTACAGCAGCTCTCAACTCACCCTACCTCGGTTACAGGGCCAAGATCAATAAGGATGAAAGTCTATCAGTTGTCTTTTATACTAGGATCTTGAGAAATAAACGGGTAAAACGATCTGCATGTCAGCCCACATCTATCTTGTGCGAGGTGGACTGGCGCTTTGGAGACGACAGCCCTGCGAGGAACGAAACGCCTATGGAGACTCGAACGAGTATAATTCCTCCGACATTACTCCAAAATATCCCTGTCAGGACCGTGAAATGGTTGGAATTGCCAGGCTGACAGGTGTTGTCACACAAAACGTTACCTGACAGGCCACAGCCGGTAAAAGTGTGGAAGCGATCATTCTCAACCTAGGGAGTACATTATTATGCATACGGCACGGAACTCTAGGAAACCCGCCCCATGTGGCACACCAACGGCAATGCAATGCACTTCTTTCCTATATATGTGACCAGCCTATTCCCACGTTGTTTGTTCATGAATAACTCGCACTTGTGTCAAGCGATCAACGCCTCCGCCAAAACCTCTTGATACTCGAGCGAAATTCAATATCAAGCAATATGGCTCTTCTACCATTCATCAAACATGCTCAGGCCTCGGTCGCAGAGTCACCCGTTATCTATAGCGTGGCCTTACTCGCGACCTTGATAGGAATATTCCGATACATCGTCCTGCGCCAATCACGAAAGCTGAATTTTCCCGTAGTCGGCAAAGCAATTGACTCAGAATTGAAGAATGATCTCATCGAGGGAGCAAAACTGGTACTCTAAAACACTCTATTTGATCCATTAGAAGTATACTAACGCGACTGCTGCTCAAAGTATCCTGATGAGCCATTCATTATTCCAACTCAACCACCAATGGTCGTCCTACCCGAAAAGACTTTGGATGAGATCAGATACATGACCGAAGATAAAGTCTCGTTCCTGGAATTAATTCGAAGGGAGTTTCTCCATAGGCATACTACCATTGGCGACAGTAGACCTGAAGTGATCCAAGCAGTAAAGAATGAACTTACCAGAAACATCTCTAGCGTACTTGACTGTCTACAAGATGAGGTCAGATATTCTCTAGACAAAGAGATTGGAGACTGCCCAGACTGGAAGCCAATATATCTTTACAAAGCCATGGCAAATGTGGTAGCTTTGATGAGTGGACGAACCTTCGTCGGCCTACCATTAAGCAGAGAACAGGAATGGTTGGACGTTTCCATCAATTTCACCATTGATGCAGTCGCGGCCGCTCGAGCAGCTCGAAATTGGCATCCTCTAATGCGACCATTTGTGGCACCTTTCCTCAAAGAGATACGCAGAATCAAGGCATATAAGACCCGAGGTGCGGAGCTTTTAGCGCCATATATGGAGCAAAAGGTCTTGGATCAGATCATGGATGAACCAAAGAAGTCCGTGGATGAGGAACAATCTGCTTTCACTGGATGGGTGCTTAAGTATACGAAGGATTCCGAGAAGCGAGACCCGGCAGTTTTGGCGTTGAATCAGATCGTTCGTGAGTCTACTGATATATGTCTCCAAACTTCAATAAGTGACTAATGATATTCTACAGTATCTTTTGCTGCAATCCACACCAGTGGCATGGCTGTAACCCACTGCCTCTACGACTTAGCAGCTCGCCCCGAATACATCCAACCCCTTCGCGAAGAGATCGAAAAAGTAATCGCCGAAGACGGTTACGAAGACGACGGCGACGGAATCAAGAAACTCAAGAAATCCAGCCTTCCCCGTCTCCGAAAACTAGATTCTTTCATGAAAGAATCTCAGCGCCATGCACCCGCCGGTCTCTGTAAGGCCCTCCCCCTTAATCTAAATGATCATAAGACTAACAAACACAGTCGGCAACACTCGCGTGGTAGTCAAACCCCTCCACCTCTCAACCGGCCACACTATCCCCCCCGGCACAAAAATAGCCTACAACCTCTGGGCGACCCAAATGAGTACCTCCTCCCTCTCCATGTCTCCAACCTATAACCCACCCAACTACCACGCGCCCGCCGAGTTCGACGGATTTCGCTTCTCGAATTTGCGCGCCATGGAAGGCAAGGAGAATAAACATCAGTTCGTTTCCACGGCGCCGGATTCGCTGTCGTTTGGGCACGGCAATCACGCGTGTCCAGGCCGGTTTTTTGCGAGCAATGAGATCAAGGTGATTTTGATTGAGGTGTTGAGAACGTATGATTTGAGACTGAAGGGGGATGTGGAGGGGACGGGGGGCGTCGAGAAGAGACCGGAGGATCTGGTCAATGCCGGGAGTATTATGCCGAACCCATTTGCGGAGATCGAGTTTAAGAGTCGGAAGAAGGATGTGATTTGAACGTCTGGCAGGACTTTTGGTTTGCAACTGATATTGTTTGGCGCTTTTAAAAGAAGACTCTCTATGATTCAGTCTTTGAATGAATAGTAATAGAATGTGAACATATTCTACTTCAAGAAATCGTGAAGTAAAGTTGACATTCTGCTCCTGTTTCAGTTTCATTAAATCATAAAATCTGTCACCTACTATATCCCTCTGACACAGCGTAACCTACCTACTTCTTCTTGCTACGATACTTCTCACTCAGCCGCTCAATAGCCAACTCAACCAAACCCAAAATACTGCCTTGCTTCATCAGCTCCAAAACCGAAACCTCGACACCTAAACTCTGCTTCCACCAATTTCTCAACTTGATAGCAACTAACGAGTCCACACCCGCCGCTGCCAGATTTTGTGTAATATCAACATCTTTCTCGTCTATCATAAGGAAACCCGATACACGTAGCCCAATCGCCCTTGCCAGAAGATCCACCGATGCCTTGTCCTTGCCGAAGTAGCGTTCTTGCCTACATGCTCAAGCTCTAGGGTCACCATGTTTATGGCCTGCTCCGCACGAACTGTTCTTGCAAATCCAAGAATTTGAGCATGATGAGGATCCTGACAATTAACTTGTGCGGGTTTCATGAGCTATAAGATGATGGGATGAGACAGAGCGTCAACGAGCTTTAACAAGTATTTCAAGTCCTCGTCGTTAATATCCCGAAAGAGGGGATCCTTTCGGTCTTCTATATCGACAAACGAAATAAGATCTTGAGACGTTGGAATCTCTTCTTCTCCCCAGATACAGTGATTGATTGTGTATCCTTGCGACTCAAGCTCGTTTTTGACAGCTTCAGCAGATGGGCCAAGGCTCTGAAAGTTCGTCAATAGTGTTATTCGTTTGACATTATCGATCACGATTGTTGGTCTGGCGATGATATTAGCGTTAACATAGTAAGGACGTACGCCATCCAGAGTGACGGAAATAATCTCAAAATCTGCTCCCCGAAGTTTAACTTCCCACTCCTCTGGCGTAACAAAGGGTTCGTCAACCCGACCATCATTTTCACCAAGTCACCATCCCGAAAAGAGTCCCTGAAACAAAGTAAGACAATGGACATAAAGCAACAAGGTTCGAGGCAAATACCATTACGAAATTTAGACATTTTGTGGCTTGAATCGTGTTCATGTCAGTCATTGTAGTGCATGGGTGTTTTATTCCTGTATTGTGCTCACCTGGTGATAGCTCCTGCAAAAATAGTTTACCGGAAGGTTTGAGCAGTTTGCGGCAGTTGGCAAGTGTTTCACTCAAAGTCGGAGTCGCATGCAGAACCTTGGGGGTATTCAGCTATCAACGACAATTAACATATTTATACAGAGGCTTACATTCGCGGCCAGGATAAAATCGTATTCGCCGGGTGCAAATCCTTGGGCGATAGGATCTTTAGAAATGTCAAGTACTTTATACTCAATGCTGTGGTGTTCTTTGAAGCGCTCTTTGGCCTTAGCGAAAAATCCCGAAGAGATATCGGTAAAAGTGTAGCTATGGTAAAGACGCTCGCCATATTCATTTTTGAGACTGTTGATGACCTTGGCAGTGAGACCCCCAGTGCCAGCGCCGATTTCGAGAATTTTCATTTGTGGTTGACTGTTTCCGAGGAGGGACAAAAAGTCACTCAAGTCCACCAGAATATCCATCCATTCGTACAAATCTTGCAATACATGATCTTGGAAAAGTAGCTCTAGGAAGTCTATGCGACCTTCAATGATATCGGCAAGGTGCGAAAAGGTTTTCCATATAGCATTGCCAAGTTTTCGGACATCGGTTTGCTGTATCTCTGCGAGGCAGTCGGTAATTCTGTACAGTCTGGTAGCACTGTCGAGATGTAGCAAGAGCTGAGAATCTTCTACCAAAGGGTAATCTGGACTATCAAACCGTTTGATCTGCCCCTCGAGCCACGCCACGAAGCTAACAAGATGAGGTTGAGACGGGATAAGACTTGACAAGCTATGTTCTGCTTCGGCCGCGCAAAGAACAAACAAGCGTTCAGTCAATGCAAGTTGTGGTCGTATATCCATTTTCGGTTTGAGGATTTTGTTCGTTTCTGCGAAGTAGAAATCTGGCTTCCATTGTAGACATTGTGCAAAGGGTTCTAACAGGTCATCATTATTTCCACCTCGAAGTGGTGTCAATTTGAGGCCACGCATAAAAAGCACTATGTCGTCATCCACCACACCATGAGATGAACCTTGGGTTTCAGTGGCAGTCGTGTTGAAGTGAATCGCTGCCGATTTGGTTTCGCCGACGTAAATCTCTTCAATAAAAGTTGGTAGGGAAAGTTGCGTGAGTTCCCGGTAGATGCCCTTTGTCCAGGCGACGATAAAAGACTGGAAAATAACGTCCAAAGTTGCCGGATGCGTTGCATATGGTGATTCCCATTTCTCTTTCGTGTTCGTAACTGTGCCTGAGCATCCTCTATTAGAGACTCCAGCAGTAATGTCTCGAAGACCTGTAAACCTGGGTCCGTAGTTAAGACCAATACGAGCCATTGTCTTGTACCAACGATCTGCACATACTCCCCGTGCAAAGCTTAGGGTTTCTGTCGGGATGAATTTGCGGGCTTGACCTGCTGCGACGAGACCACGACAGTGTCTACTCCAAGAGCTTCCATCATATAATAATATTGAAAACTCATACCAATTACTGTCTAGCTCTGTGGTGAGCGCCCTTGGTCGGAGGGTTGTAATAATTTCAGAGGGCGTGTCATCCCGTAGCACCAAAGTATTTTGAATGCACATTTCCTGGATCGTATAGTCTAATTGGGTGCTCTCACCATCGTCGCGAAGCTGTGCTGCCGCAGCACCAGCCATTGCTACGTAGCCAGCTGCAAGAAACACGATATCACTACTGACACGATGATCTCTCAACCACGGGACATCGATCAAGCGTAAGATGTTTCTCCAGCTCGGTTCCACCTCACTGGACTCGAGAATTCGCGACCCTAATAAGTCATGCTTCGCATGTTGGGGAAACCTCCAATTTGATGTTACCCGAGTCTCAGCCCAGCATTTGTCGTTGCGCTGCTAAGGGTAAGTAGGGATATTGGTAAGAACGCGTGCAACATTTGGGATGGGAGGTCGGAGCTTCACACCAGCCAGATACAATTGTCCCATGGTCTCGAGAAATGTATCTACGTCGTCCGTTTTGCGTTTAAGAACGGATGAATATGCATTCGAGGTGCCTTGCTCCAGGAAGATTTGTTTCATGGAACCAGCCAATGCTGAATGGGGTCCAACCTCAAGATGAATATGAGCATTAGGGCAGTTTCGGAGCGCTACATTTACGGCTGTAGAGAACAGTACAGGATTCTCCAAATTGTCCTTCCAGTATTTTGCCGTAAATTCTTGAGCTTCCGAAAGTAAACGCCCATGTACACTGGAAAAGAAAGGCAGGCGCGGACGCTGAGGATTCAGATGATCGGCTATGAGGTCGTGATAAACTCCACCAACAACCCTCATGTGATCTGATGAGATTAGAAGACTAGATCAAATGGGGTTGTTTGGCGTCCGAAGCATTTACCTGAATGATAGGCCATGCTAACCTGCAGCTTGCGAGCGGGAACGTTAGGGTGAGCAATTTTTATGGTGTCCAGAGTAGCGTCTAGAGACACCACGTCGCCACTGATGGTAACATTTTTGCTGCTATGCTCGCACGCAACTTGTACTCCTGATACTAGGTAATTTTGAATGTCGTCCCGTCCAAGTCCGACAGCAGCCATTCCACCACTCTTAGCAGAGCCTTTGCAGACATGCCCACGGTAGAAGGAGACTATAATCGCTTCCCTGAGAGATAAAGCACCTGACGCGTAAGAGCCAGCAATTTCTCCACTACTGTGCCCAACTATCGCTGCTGGAGTGACGCCCTAAGAGGCGAGTAAATCTACGAGCGCGATTTGCAAGGCAGTGCAAACAGGCTGAGAAAACCCGGGTGTGGTAAGAATCATCTCATCTTCGCATTTCAAGATGATGTTTTCGATAGTCCAGCTTGGTGCGTCATGCAGGGAACTTAAAGCTGCATCCATCATTCTGATACTACCGGAAAATATCTCGTATCTTAACAGCAGCTCTCTTCCCATGTGTACCCATTGCGCGCCTTGTCCAGTAAATACAAATAAAATGTTGTCAGCCGCGAGCTTCGTTTCCTTGGTATTGTGGACGACTTTAAAAGAAGATGAGCCGTGCATGAGATGATAACCTCTAAGTTTCAAATGTTCTCTACGCTCTGAAAGCGTAAATTTGAGGGATTCCAGTTCATGTGGAAATCTGTCTAGATATTTTCTGTAAGCATCTAAAAGTGCCTGGAGCGATCCAGCATTATTTGCCGAGAATAAAAGGAGGCTTTTATTAGCCTGTTTTGGATCGTCATTGCATCCCTTCGGCGTTGAAATCCCGAAAGACTTTGCGGAGTCCAACACAAACTAGCCACTGTAGCATTAGTCTCTCTTGTCAATTACTTGGTGGGCTCCAGCTTAGAGATAATACTAACATGAACGTTAGATCCGCCAATACCAAATGAATTGACAGATATCCTCTCGCGTCGATCTTCAGGCCAGGGAAGAGGCTCAGTAGGAACCTGCAACTTCCCGGTCTTCCAAGGAACTTTTTAATGTAAGCGAAAGTTACCCAGACTTGGTGAGGCATTGTGACATAGGAAAGTACGACTGTGAGAGAAAGCAAGCAGAAGCTCATTCCTTAAGTGAAATACGAGCGGTAAGTGCAGAAAGGATTTCGAAATTGTTTATCTTACTCTTGGGGCTAGGCGTGGTAAACTTGATGTTAGGCAAGATAGTAGTGTTTTCAAGAGAGACGACGGCTTTGATGATACTCGTAATCGCACTAGCACCCTCTGAGTGGCCCTTTAAAATTTTCAGTGTTTTGAAATCAGATAGAAGAAGATTGCTCTGTACTAAGTTAGGCTTTGCTGAGCCAATATAGACACCATCCGCCCCAAAACAATTGGCTACAGCAGAAACTTCGAGAGAGTCGCCCACGAATGTGCCGCTTCCGTGGCATTCAACCATTGCGGTATCGCGAAAGGAGAGACCGGCATTCTCGTACGCTTGACGGATGAAGCTTTCGTGGGCAACAGGGTTCGGCACGGTCAAAGCAGCCGTCTTTCCATCGGCATTACTAGCAGAGGCTCTGATCACAGCTCTTACAGGATTGCCATCCCGAATAGCCTCATCCAAGCGTTTAACGTAAAGACAAGCGATGCCCTCCGCTCTTCCGTAGCCATCTGCACTAGCGTCAAAAGATTTACATGAGCCGCTCGAAGACAAAGTCCCTGTTGCTGACATAGTAATGGACAAGCCAGGTGCGAACAGGAGATTCGCACCGGCTACAATGGCAGCAGATATCTCTCCTTGAAGAATGGTCTGCAAAGCTTGGTGGAGCGCTAACCCCGACGAAGAACAAGCAGCCTTCACTGTAAAACTTGGGCCTTTTAAGTCGTATTCGTAAGCAATCCGGTTTCCCAGCATAAAGTCAAGCATTCCTGTGAGCTGGTAAGGGCTCCCATCTTCAATATCCCGTGTCTGCAAATCCCGCCAGTCTTCGGCAAACATACTGGCAAAGGTTCCAATGTTTTTGCCTCTGAAGTCAGCTTCGCCAGAGTTCTCGAACGTCTCACGGACAACTTCCAATAGCACCCGCTGGGTCGGGTCAAGTCGGCTCGCTTCAACGGATGTCATACTGATCATAGACAAGTCGAAGTGCGTTAGATCGTCTTCCAAGAAGTACCCATATTTACTGATGATGGTACCCTTTTTGGAATGTTCATTGTAGTACTTTTCGATATCGTATCGGCTTTTGGGAACTATCGACCGTGCATCTCGTTTTTCCATCAGGAACTTGTACATGTCCGCATCGTTCTTGATCCTCCCAGGAAGCCTAAGGCCCATCCCACAAATCGCAACCGGAGTTGCGGCCATCCCAGGAGCTGACCGGTCCCTGTCCTGTTTCTTGAGAGGTTCCTGATTGCTTGAAATCCCTTGATCATTTAAGCTTTCATGGAAGTCAGTTTCCCCGTTGCGATCAAGTTTGTTGGACGATGTTGATTGCCATGGTGAGATCCTCAAATTCCGATAAGCAAGCAATGTCAGCTTAGAAAGTGGTCGGTAAGCTGTGTTGTTGATTTCAAGATCATGAGCTCATCGAGGTGACGGAAACAAATCGGAGGCTGAATGGTGGTTGAAGGCTACGGAGGCTCAAAGAAGACATATTTAAGTAAACACAGCCTCCTAGTGACGCGTAGAGGATAACCAAGTTTCCGGGTTTGTATGAGAAAGTGACGCAGGTACTTGGTCACAAATGTCTGAGTTGCGATTCCAACAAAAGCAAATTTCTCCGTTGCACAGCATCTTGTTCAAATGAAGATATGTCCAGTGAATTCATAGAAGCAAGATTTTCGGCACGCCCAGATGACTGTACTTCTCGCGACATTCTCGTATAATGATATGTGAGAGTCATTCTGATCGTACGTCGTGAAGATCTCGGAATATGCAGCCTGTATCTTCAGCTGGAAACCATCCAGCCTTGGGAGCTCATGTGGAAGTTGAAGATGCAGTATGTAACAGGTGTGGAAGGCCGACCTCTTTTCATACACACAATTCCAAGTATTGGTAGTCGTACGGTTATGGGTGAGAAAAAAACAACATATAGTAAGATATGGCGCCTTCGTTCAACGGCACGTTGAGCCATGGGCGGTACCAATATATGATCCAAACCATAGCAATAAGCTCCTGCGGCTTGTCAGAACAACGTCATACTATATCGAACTACAACCAGAACTGCCCCTGACGCCAACGAGATGGACAACGAAAAATTCGCAGGATTTAGTCGCATAGACTTAGTGTATTCTTCCATCCGTGGCCGTGATCTACAGGCAAGCATTTTGACACCAAAGAAGCTGCGGTTATCCCCTCCTTCATCTCGTCCAGTACTTGTACATTGGCACGGTGGTGGTTTCATTGTCGGACATCGTATGTACGGGCCGTGGTGGCCGAAATGGTCAGTTGGCATACTCATAGATTCCTGGTGACGAGCGAAAGGATCACTAAGAGGATACTTGCTGATATTAGTGGCAAACAGAGCGCTAGAATTTGCTTTATCAAGAGGTGCTCTTATAATCAGCCCAGATTACCGTCTTGTCCCTGAAGCAAACGGCACTGACATACTAGCCGACATCGAGCGATTCTCGGTCTGGATGAAAAACGAGCTCCCATCAGTTGCTCATCAAGAGTCATGGCATGCCTTCCCTGATCTGAGTCGCGTCGCATCATCGGGGCAAAGCGCGGGTGCTTGCAATGCCCTTCATTCTGCTTTCCTTTCTTCGCCCAAGATAGATATCAAAGTCGTCATCTGCATCTCTGGTCCCCTAGACACTAGTGCCTCGCTCAAATTCAACATCCCACTTCCCCGAACCATCATGGGAACTCGACCACCCCCGCCAAGGCAAGCGGAGGCCTTAATTCGAGACTACATTCGCAACATCGAACCCGGGGCAGTGCGGACAGAGGGTGATCCTGCCGATATGTGGCCACTGCTAATATGTATCATTCAACAGGCATGGCTACCCCGACTGCTGGGTGTCAAGTCGAATCCCCAGCTCCTTTTGGTACCCCGGCTGAAACACATGGAGAGCATGCCACCATTATGGCTCATTCACGGAGAGGAAGACTCCATAGTAAGTCATCCCTCAGGTTGCTGCTACTAGACATTCCACCAGAAGCTTATCTATGGTGTAATTTCAGATTCCCGCCGAGTGCTCGACTCTGTTTGCGGAAGCCGTCAAGGCTAGATTTCCAGAGCATCCGATGTTGGTTTCGATAGAGCATGGTGACCATGTCTTTAGCTCTGATATGAAAATGAATGAGACTTGGATTGAAGAAGGATGTCGATTCGTTAGTGATTTTTGGGCATAGTGTGATGTAGGAAACGTTGTGCTTGAGGAAAAGCAATAGAGCTTCGAGGTCAGTGGTGGTCCGTGCAGGGGACACAGCGGATTTAAGGCGTAGCAAGAAAGCTAAGACCTGATAATCACATTTGTTTATCCGCACATTATTGCGTACATTTATTCAGTTTCAAATATTCGATTTTGGACTTATGGCTGCCAATGTCGCGGGCTTGCGGTACTATGCATGAATCGTATCCTAGAATTAAATCGGTTTAAATCGTAATGTACGATCCATTCCCTGTGGTATCACTCTAAGCAGTCTCCGTCTTAATCTAAAACCCCATGACCCAAAACGCTTAACTCCCTCTGCCGTCCTTAGGTAAATACCTAATCCCCCTTGTCGGACATCTCAACCCCTTCCCAACTGGATCCGTCGCTACAAACTCTCCACTCTGCAAACTCCCTCGCACATTGAAACTATACCACGCCTGATCCAACTGATTCCCTCTGCAGCCCAAAGTCACTTCACTTCCCGTGATATTCTTCAGCGCACCCTCGACCTCCTCAAGCGTGTACGTTCTATGTCTACTTGGCAATATCCCAGCTGCTGCGAGAGCTTTGTAACTATCGAGAGTCTTGAATAGTCCGACTGCGGTGGTGAAGAAGTCCACAATCTCGTCGCCTTCTTTGTATGTGTGCGAGGCGTAGCAGGACGGGGAGAGGGTGTTGATGCATGTGGCATGTTTGTTGTATTCATGTTCCCAGAAGTGTTCGAGGGTACCACGATTCGGGAGCCAGTACGTTTCCATGTATTCTAGAAGGGCAGGAGCGCGATTGGAGAGGATGGAGGTTATGTGGTAGTTTTGGGGTGTGGAGTGGCAGAATGTTGGGTAGCTGCCGTCGCAGTTATCGGGCCTGGGAGAGGTTAGCTGGCAACTTGTAATGAAATGAATGGGGGAGTTACCATAATCCATGCAGTGTCCATGAATCTTCTGGCCCTACTGTGGGATTTGTGTCCCAGAATTGAGTCAAGAGGAGTTGGCCGCCTGGATAGATGAAGCAGCACGAATCGGGTGCGGTTGTGCTATTGTGGCATGAGAGAGGGGAGTCGACGGGACATGTGTAGCCGTAATCTAGTGGTCTAGGGGCTGAATAGGTCGAAGATGGAGTTGGATTGAATGAGGATAATGGAAACTGGGAGAGGAGATTTCCAGCGAGGGAGAAGAGGTTTGGAATGGAGGGCATAGTTGCGGTTGGCTTGCTTCCTGAGAGATAGCTTCCAAGATGGTCTGTCGGTTATCACCAGTTTCTAGGATGGATATAGCGGATATTTGATTTAAGTCTATTGATGTATCTGTGAATGTGGCGGAGGGAAAGGGTTCGGTGAGTAACAAGACATGACGTGGACTCGGTCATGTCGTCTGAAGCTCGAGGCTCGTTGGTCTCAGATAGCTCAGCCTGTCTCAGCTGACAGCAGTCAGTTATCATTGGTTGGGCGTGTTTACTTTTGGATGGTGGAGCGGGATGCGGGGCTCCCCGCGACCCTGCAGATCCACACCTGCATGCTTTGGTACCTGAACAACAACGAGTCCGAAAATGTAAAGGACACCAAATACTTGATCAAATGATTTCTTCGAGTGTCAATACCCTCATTTGCTCGATTAAATCAAAGATAAATCCCGCAAGTAAAGAAAATGATTAAGAAGACAAAAGGGAGTTTTAAGGTAAAGAAAATTTAACTCCGTACTAGTCGGCTGTAGATGCCAGCAACATTTATGTATCGTACAAGCTGTGTTTTGGAGATCCCAAACGTCGACACTACAAAGACCAGTTTTTTTGAGGTGCAGGGTCGCTGCATGGATCCATTCTTTGAGAATGTATTATTTTCATCCTCTGACCACAAGTAGAGGACGTTCTATCTGTAAACTAATATATGCATCGACGGCATACCGTGACTCTCTCTAGATGGTTGATCATTTGATGTTCTACCAAGGACAGGTTCAAAGATGTATGAAGGAGGAGGAACACAGTCTAACAAGCTTTACGATTCAGCAGTTTCCGCCGCAAGTGCCCTCCTCCGATCAACTGCTTCCGAGACCTGCTCTAACCACCAAACATGAATTCTTGGGTCACCAGTAAGTTCCGGATGGAAACTGGTACCAAACACATTAGCTTGTCTGACCGCAATAATATCACCAGCTTCAGCATCCAATTTCTCCTTCTTGTCATCTTGAACAGCAGCCGCTCGTCCCGGAAGAGTGGCCATAATTTCAACATCCGCTAACTTGATGCCTTTCGCAACATTCTCATCGATCGTCCTCGATGGCGCAGTTACCGTCTCGTCAAGACTAGCCTGACCGGTCTGAGCTCCTGATACATGTGGCAAGACTTTCTCGACTATCGGTGCTCTAATGAAGATTGCCCGGAATGGCTTTTGAGAAGTATCAAAATCTTTCCCATCCGCTTGCTGCAGGAATGGGAGATTGAGATCCGCTTGGAAACTCTCAATCTGTCTTCCAAAATGATTTCGATTGACACGAACATCGAGACCACCGATTAATTCTTGCCCGCCTTTCTTCGTTGCATTCGCTGCTTCAGCAAGTAATATTAAGCCTGCACAGGTTCCCCAAGTCGGTTTTCTGATTACTCTATGAAGATATCAGTTTCATCCAAGGACCTGCTTCATGTGACTCACTTCACAAAATCTCGAAGTGGCTCCAACATATTACATCTCTGAGCCACTAAAGAGATTGCTGTACTCTCGCCGCCAGGAATAATGAGGGCATCGCAAGAGTCTAGTTCTGGTTTGTTGCGGATTTCTTTAAACGTCCATGTTCTCTGAATGATATCTTTGGTGGCAAGGATCTGTGCGGCTTCCCGTAATAATTGAACGTGCTCGTTGAAAGCTCCTTGTAAAGCTAAGACGCCTATGGTTATGGCTGACGATCCCTCTTGTGACCCCATTTTCGAAAAAGAATGTAAATTTCTAAAAGAAAGATGAATTTATTGCGTTTATATTTCTCGTTCGAAATCTTCTCGGCGAATCTTCGTCAGAGATGAAATGAGGGCTGGTTCCGGTCACGTGATCGACGAGCTCTGCGTCTTACTGTTGGACTCAACCAACATATTTCACAAGCATATGTGGTTGGAGAGCAACATTTTCCATAGTCAAGGTTTGTATCAACCTTTACCAATCACGAGTTGCTTCTTGTGGCTGACTGTATAGCATTGCTTGTCACCGCAAAAAAAAAGCAAGCTTTCCATACGCTCGGCATACACAACAGAGACCATGTGATTGGTCTTGACAGCTGCAAGCCGGAGGTGTTTGCCCCGCTTGCAGGCCTGACGTTGTCATTCCGAATAATCTTCCTCAACAATAAATTTGTACCGATTTTGAACATCGAGGAAAATAATTCCGAAACCTACTTGCTTGAAGCGCATGTGATCTTCTCGCCCTCCTCGAGAGGGTCTTGTGAAGTACAACTGCGATCGCATCTGAGTTTGGAATCTCCTTGTTACGAACGCGGGCCTCCGACATGGCCGGTTTTATTTCTTATGTCGAGGTGCTGGGAGCTGCTTACCTCGCACTCACTTTGGCATTCTACGCACTCTCCCTTCGAATACCTGCCGCGGGCTTCGCAGCACGACTTCTCGCTTCCTACGCTGCCCTCCTTATTGCGTCTGCGTATGGTGTCGTGGTTTCAATATGTTTTCGCGTGGTGGGATATCATCGAAGCGGGCAATGGGCAACAGGACGATGCTTCAAATACGTCATGCAGCTTACGACCGGTGTTACCTTTAAGATTGAAGATCCGCATGACTACCTAAATACCATTCGCCCGGCGGTATTTGTGGGAAACCATCAGACCGAGTTAGATGTGTTGATGCTGGGTTGCATATTTCCTAGGTTCTGCTCCGTCGCTGCGAAGAGCTCATTGAAAAAAATACCGTTTCTAGGATGGTTCATGTCGCTTTCTGGGACTGTATTTATCGACAGAACGAACCCAAATAATGCACGGTCAGCGATGGAGGGTGCAGCCAAAGAAGTGTCAAGCCAACGACAGAGCGTGTTCATGTTCCCCGAGGGGACGAGGAGCTATTCAAAAGAGCCGATGCTACTGCCTTTCAAAAAGGGTGCATTCCATCTAGCCGTACAAGCTGGCGTTCCTATTGTGCCAGTCGTTGCGGCCAATTACTCCGACATATTATATGTCAAAGGTTTCATGTTCAAATCTGGAGTGATTCCACTCAAGGGTAAGCTTTTCCACCTTCTTGCCCCGAGTTGTCCGTGTTTCTGACGCTTTGCAGTATTGAAACCAATCGAAACGAAAGGATTGACCACCGCTGATGTGGAAGACCTAACTCGCGACACTCGAAATCTGATGTTGAAGGAAATCACAGAGCTGACAGCGAGGCATCGTGGTCAGCCAATGAAAATACCTTCCGGGGAGACGGGCGGTGTAGTGAAAGCAAGCGGAGCTGAGGCTACAATCACCTCGTAAATCAAGATGATACGGAAGGCAATGCCAGAGAAGGGATATCACAGCGCAGAGTGATCTGTCGCTGATAGAGAAAACCGAAACTGCTACTATATGAGATTGAGGAACAGTCGTTATTAGGGAGGAGGATATACCCCTAGACGTTCACAGAGCAGCAATGCATATAGTGCTAGGTAATGATGCCGCCAGGGCATCTTCAAAGTAGAACTGTTTACATTTATAGACTCAATTTACATTGTCAATGCTCAAATTGGTACTCAAGATTCCAGCGTTGCAAGACTGTCTGCCTACTTCATTTCAAGCCTAAGGCATCCGGAATAGAATACCCATCTTGTATATAAATGCCGACAGCCACTTTATCGACGAGCATAACGAAGGTTGCTATTGGTGTCGGACCGACAAATCTCCGGCGAATAGCTCGATCGGCGCCGAGTCCGGCATGAGCGACCCTGAATCTAAGTTTCCAGACCCGAACCTCTCGTTCTTACTTTCCTGACAAAATATTACAGAGACTCATCACCAGAATTTCCACCAAGGACGCCCTTCATTTGCCAGCTCAGTAGGATCTTTCCTTTCTTCATCTTCGATGCGATCACCAATTTTTACCTTCTTTGACGGTTCAAAGTGCTCGTAATCCTGCTTCCTCTTGGCTGCTGCGGCTTCGCTGAAGTCCCTCTCGAAGGTCCTTAGCGATTGCAGACCTTGAAGAATATCGGTTGCTTTCATTGATCGTTTGTCGTTGAATGCCAGCGCATGGGCTACGCGGACGATGTTTTTTATCTCGCGTCCATTGACCTCTTCCTTGGAAATTTTATCGAGGAACCTCGCCGTAAGCCATTTTGGGCGAGAATTCTCTTCTGTTCCTTTCAGGATGAACGTCTCCCAGAGCTCGCTTCTCGATTCGGAAGACAGGGCGGGATAGGTGAGAGACAAATGAATTCTTGACTTGAATGCTGGATCGATTGTTTGGACTCGGTTGGTGGTGAGAAACATTGTCCCTTCAAAATACTCCAGTATACGCAGCAGCACTAATAATTTTTTAGCAGGGTTTCGGACTAGTTAATCTACGCCTACCTGAAACCTGTTCATTTCTGAACATTTCATTAGCACCTCTTTCCTGCATAAAGACATCCGCTTCGTCGAGGAGCACGATGGCCTTCCACTTCGCAGCTCTTGCGAGCGCGGCCGTCAACCTTATTTCGGAGTCCTGGAAAGCTGTGTGGCCAAAATCGGATTTCCCGATTGTATATAAAGGACGTTTCGAGAAGTCAGCTATGCTTTCTGTGCACACGAAGTTAGCTGGGGACGGGTTGAATTCGGAGGAACCAACCTGCTGTGAATGTCTTCCCAACGCCTGGAAGTCCATGCAACAGTATGATTAATCCTTTTCCTTTCCCGACAATCAAATCATCGAATTGCGATGTCTCTCCTTCCTGAAGATGAACCAAGGCCGAGAGCATTTTTTTGACGCCAGATGGTAGTATCAGGCGGGAGAATGCGTCGTGGTTATATTCAACGCGGTCAAGATTCGACACGTTAAAGAGCCCCCATCGCTTGGTCGATAAAGTAAAAGCGGGAATGTTGTACTCGCAAATCAGCAGCTCCTCCTCGGACAGGGTAAGATGCTCCCCCAACAGAGGATCGATGATCTTGGAATCAGGGACGATTTCTGGAATTACGAATCGAACGTCGTTGTTGAATTCTGCCCTGTCTACCATCACTCTGCCACGAGCCTATCTCGGAGTTGAGCGAGTTACTATCACCACAAGGACTTGGACTCACCATGAAAGAAATCAATTTCAACTGCGGGCCAGCAAACGCCACGAGGCTCGCAATACCGTCATGGAAGCAATGATGTACTCCGAACATAGTGACATACTTCTTTCCCCTTGCTAGTACACGCCTTTGAACTAGTTCCGTATCTGGGTGGTACGCTAAAGGGTAGAGATCCAACGCAGTCAGTGGTCGATAGCCATCATATTTGTTGATGTGGAATCTACCCAACACATATTTGAGCTCTTCCCCGACCCAGGCCAACATTTCAACTTTCAGACGCCAGTAACTTGGACTAGTATCAGAGTCTTTCTTGATTTCCATTTCCCTAAACCTACAGATCATGTCAATATCCTTGGAATCGCCACTCTTCTTATAGAGCAAGATTCCAGGTTTGAAAGCCATCCACAAGTTCTGGAACTCAAGTCCAGGTTCTCTATCATTATTCACCATCAAGCTTTCGTAGTTTGCTATTTCGCGCCGCAGAACCTTTGCCATATACTGGAGTACGAAGTGGATATGTTCTTTCGCTTTCTTGTTGCGAAGCTTCGCCGCGTATCCGCGCAGCTCGTTGCGGTAGTGGAAAAGGCACCATGGATCATCGTTTATTAATATTGGGCCGTCGGTATGGATGTTGACCCCAGGATACGATCCGATAACCTGTTCAAGCGCCGCCTTGATGTATGGTGATCTGATATCAAGCGTTGTCTCATCGAGTTTCTTGTCTTCCGAATAGTATCTTGTCAGGACAAGGGCTGCGTCGATGCTGTCCTCGGGCTCTTCATCAAGCTCAGATCTACAGCCACTTTGCAGGAATACTCTTTCTCCTCGACTGTTGTAGCGACATTCATACATATGAATCTCACAATTATGCCCGCCTATGTTGGGCACTGCTGGTTCTTCTTCCAACGCGGCAAAAGCATCAACGCCAATCTCAGTACCGGCTGTAGCTTCCGATCTCAGAGTCTTGTCAACTGTTAAAGTCCTATTACTGCGGCGAATGTTATCCATACTTTCTTATGGTACATCTTCTGTAGACTCGGGGGAAAACGATTGATTTTTTCAACATAAGGCTGTGGCCCAGCACGAATTTTCGGCGGCGACAAGAACATTTTCAACGCGGATGTTGAAGGTCATGAATCTTAAGGCTGGCGGATGGATCGCACAAGGCAGAATGGTTCGCAAAGTCACTAGTTTAAAGCGGCAGTTATCACTCAACTGAGGCGATGAATGCACACGTATGTCGGGCCTAGATCAGAGGTAGGAGTTCGTCTATTGCTCAAAGGAGACTAATTTGCCAGGATTTCAACTCAGCCGCACTATCGACTACATTCGTCCACCCACCGCTCTCGTCAGAACTTCCCCAAAGTTCCCATAAATTCCTTATCATGACACTGGGCCTATTTGCCGCTGCCGCGACTCAGCGCCGCATCAATGGTGTTGTAAGGTTCTTGACGGGCCTCTTCTTCGAGCCAGCGCTGCAGCATTGGGGAGTGACCTTTTTCATGGTTGTGTGCAACTTTGCATGCAGTTGCACCTGCAGATTCTCCTCTATTGAGCCATACGCGCGAACAACTCAACATTTGCGAATCATTTTCATCAACTGTTTGTTTCCATTTTGCCGCGTCCTCGAAAGATCGTTATTGCAGTCCAGATGTTTGTTGAAAGGATTGAAACTAACCTTTTTCAATGGCTGGTTACGTTTACCTGCTTTCCCCATGACCACGACCTTCTAAAATGTTCGAAATTGGCACTAAAGGTTTTGACGGAAGCGAGAAAAGAGGGTGGTTCGTCACAACGATCGTGAAATAATAGACACGAACAGACTCAAACGTGCTTCTGCGTCAAACGGCTTTTAGGATATGTTTCTGAGCCAGAATGAATCCGCAACGATCTACCTGGCCTCCCTATATATACCAGTGCCAAATTTCCCATTATGTTCTTCATGGAACTTTTGTCGGATACTATTGTGAAGTTTGGTAGACGAATTTGCAAATCGCCCGCCTCAAGAAAGTCAAAGAGAGAACAGCATCACGTACAACGCACACAAAAGCAGGAACTTTTGAGGATGTTTGCGGACGTTTGAAATTTAATTTCCCTAGCTATCCAGTTGAATGGTGTTTTGTGCTTTCTTGTAAACGAGGGACTCTTTCGAGATCTTTTGTTCTCAGAAAGTTCGCAGGAATCTCGGGATGAAACTGGACATTGTGGTGCCTGCCTTCGGAGGCTGGACAAAGGAACTTCTGGGAACCTTTTTGGACTTGGTCTTGCGATCTGCACCGCCCAAATTCTGACCTATCGCAAGGAGGAGAGGAATTTCGTCTGCTGGCCTTGCCAAGAACTTTTGGGAACCTTTGAGAATTTTGTGGTCTTTCAAATCTATGCCTTGGGAGCTGCCTGCTCTATTGAGCAGCCTCGTGCGGCTCGTCCGTCCTGTGCCTCAAGGACTTATTGGAACTTTTGCTTCATTTTGCATCCCACCGTTATTGGCTACCCTTTTCTTGGCGGCATAGAGATTGGGCGACGTGCCCTTTGCCTATCGACTGACACGAATTGCGACGTCAGCTGCGCAGTAGCGAGGCAAGCTACCAACCTTAAGGCAGCGAAACTATATCGAGAGCTCTCGGGATTTTTTTGCGTACCAGATCTCTAACTATTTCAATAGAATCTTATAAGACTGCAGTACGAGCGCCGCAAGTACGTTGCGTGACAACGGACCCGCAACCCGTTACTCCTTTGGATTTTAATTGAATCATCTGCTTTCACTTCAACTTTCGACAGAGAAGAAATTGTCGTGGAAGTAGATATGGATTTCAATGCTCCCACAACCCTACCAGAGGATTTCAATTGGACTTCATCGACATCGGGTCCTTTCTCTCAAGGCAATGAAATCACATTTAATCCTTCTGCTGAACGTCAACATACGAATTATCATAGCCTCGAAGGTTTTACCCCCTTAGACAATGGGGGATCAGAGCAAACACCGCATATAGCCGCCGAACTTCACTCGATCCCCAACGAAGATGTTGAAATGATTGGAGGCACAAACCGAAAAGCCAACAATCATCCTACAGTAAACCCTCCAATACTACCCAACGCCCGACGGTCAAAACATGGAAATCTAGATTGGGAAGGTCACAAAGATGAGTTAAGGGAACTTTATCTGGATAATGGACGAAGTCTCAAAGATACAATGCGTATTATGAAACAGAAGTACTCGATGCCTGAGTCGTAAGTTGGTAATTTATCGTCTTGGTGATATGGATCGCTAATTATGTGCAGTGCGAAGTGGTATAAAGAGCAATTCAAAGATTGGGGCTGGCAGAAAAACTTGCCAGGCCAGCATGCTCAGTGGATGAAAGAAAAGGCTGAAAAACGAAAGAGAGAAGAGGATAAAGATACAGTCTTCTTTTATGGTGGTTTACGTTGGGACAAGACTGATGCAGAGAGGAGTGCGACCAGGTCTAAAAAGGTCCGGTCTGAGTCCGAAGTGATCGGTAAGTAAGATACAATGCCACTGAGCGGCAAGACTAACATCTTGGTTCTGGAAGACGTTGATACACCCGGCGACATATTGTATCACACACCCACAGATACGGCTTTATCACCACCAAATGCTTCTTCTTCTGTACGACCGAGGAAAGAGTTAAAGAGGAAGCACGTCGCTAAAGCTTCGTCTGTTTTTGAAACTCTCGACACGCAATCGGACTCGGAATCGGACAAAGAGATTGAGGAAGCAGAAAACCTTGCCCTCAGCTGGCAAAGGCTCACGAGATCGAAACTGGCTGCACTTTTCGGTTCTGCGCGGACGAGCGTTCAACTGGGCGATTCCGAGAAAGCTGAAGAAATGTTCCTTACTGCTCTTAAAGGCCATGAGAGTGTCCTTGGAGCAACTCATGAGGACACTTTGAAAGTGGCATTCGCTTTTGCTTCCTTTTATGTCGAGCAAGACAAATTTACAAAGGCTGATCGGATAATTGAAGGTGTTTCTCGCGCTCACATCTCCAAATTTGGTATGCAAAATCGGCGCACACGACAAGTTATATTGCAAATAGTAGAGCTTTTGAATGGATGGGCGCGTCAAAACGATGCACTCGCTTTTCTGGCACGCAGTAAGGAGATGGCAGAAGACGATGATGTTTCAGATTCGTCGAGGAGAAAAAAGAGAATCACAAATCGGCGAACCAGAATATGCAAACCTCGAGACGAGCTTTCTGCGGTCAATCTTATGCATCACACCCAGGGTACAATTTCGCAAGGTTCCCCAGCTGGGATTGAGCACAGTATCGAGATGGCGCGCGCGCGTATCGTCGCCAATGATGATAGTGTCGCAACTTTCCTCAAAGCCATTGTTCTTCAATGTGGCAGCGATCCTATGGGCCTTGAGATTCAAGGTCTGCAGGCTCGAACCGAACTTCTTCGTTTATACAACAAATTCGCACACAACGCATCACAGTCCCAAGAATTCTGGAGTGCCATGCAAATTGCAGAGGCAGCGACATCTTATCCTGGTATCACGAAATGGAGCAAAGATTGTTTCAAAAGCTTCGAGCTAATGGAAGCACTGCTTGGACTTACCGCGGCTGTTTTAAAAGGGAATTTCGTCATCCCTGCCGAGCGGCTCTTCAAAAGAATCATAACCAAAGCCGAGAATAGCTTTGGTTGGGATGACGAGCGTACAATTTGGGCGAAGATCACCGTTGGGATCATCTACCAGAGACACAAAGGGTGGGCTTTTGCCGAGCAATGGTTCAAGCATGCGCTTGCTGCTTCTGTGGCTGCGAATGGAGATGAAGATGGTATCTCGAGAGCGCTCTACGCGGCGTTGGAAAAACGGCATTTCTCGTATCTTTCGGATGAGGGGAGACCGTTTAAAACGATTTTTGGAGTTTGTGGGCTTACTATCCGGCCGAATAGGTTGCATTTAGATTGATATATCAACAATTGTAATACTTTATTCTTGGTTTGATTTACTTCAGGTGCGATTTCTGCTTCATTTTCGTACTGCATCCGCATTTGGGGGGAGGATTTTCGATATCAACAACCCGCAACCTACCATGAAGCTCCCCAAATCGTCTTAAAAAAGATATTATTACATTGAGTATTACAGAAGAAATGTTCAATGCGTCCCCAACTTCCCATATCATCATAACACTTTGTAGGTAAGAGTTTGGTTTATTTTGGGATCAACTCCTTACTTGATGTCGAAAAACGATTCCAGAGCTCCTTAGACTTTAGTTCTTATCATTCTACCAGTTAGACCCCAGACAACAAACACATTCAAGTTTGCTACTACAGTTACCATTGGACCATCTACCTACTTCATACAAACCTTATAAAAGCATCGTTGCCTATCGAATTTGAGCTCTCCGACCGTGTCAGACATTAAGCGAGCTCTGGATTGGATCACCACCAATGCTTAACCTCAAGAACTTCTAGTTCTCTAAACTAAAGTTGGTCGTGAAAGTAGTAACGGGCTTGCAGGAGATAATTTTCTTCTTGGGATTAGAATCAATTCTCAATCATTGTGAAGTCGATTAATATGTGGTGTAAATGATGACACAAAAGCTGTTATTTGGCTGAAGATAATTTTCGACTATCGATTTACTTCTCACTCGGTACACAACATCCCAAAGTCCAAGTTCCCCCTCAAAGTATCTCCACGCATAAATCCCACCTCCTAACTCACAATACAAACACCCATTTCAATACTCCCAACCCGACCCTCTTTCAAACTCAAAAGAATTCTGAAAACTCGGCGGCACCTCACTCATCAGCGCCTATATCTCATCAGCCCTCACATCCCCATCTCATCCACCAGAGGAACACTTAAAGTTTCCGAACTCGACCACACCTCACGCCTCACCGCAATCGTATTCGGCGCCAGATTCTCCTCGGAAATGCGATCCTCGCGCTCATACTCGGCTAAGATCGCATGCGTGGGACTCACGTCGAACGCCCCGAACTCATCGCCTTGTCGTGATCCACGTCGCGAGCTGCGGCCTTCGATCGAGGTGTGGACTCCGGGCAGCACGGTGCGTTGGGGAGGTAAGACGGCGTTTTGTGGTGGTGGGAGGTCTGCGAGGTGGCTTCCCGCTTCAACCTCCTCTTCATAACTCTTCTCTGATGGTTTCTTCTTCGTCAAAGTCCGTGAACTCGTCGACCCCGGCGTTTGCTTCGCTTTACTTGCCACCCCCTTCTCGGCATCCCTTGCCACAAACAACGCGCGAAACGTCGTAGCCGTAGCAATCATGATGCCTATCTCCGCTGACATGATCTGCCAGAATATCTCCCACGTGGTATCGAGTTTGCCCTTGTTGACGAGACCCGAGGCACGGATGATGGTGACGATTATGAGGATCACGGTGAGGCAGAGGGAGAGGGTCAGATAGATTTCCTTTTTCGGGGAGATTTTGATGGCGAGGATTAGTTTTATGGGGATGGCTATTACTGTGGTGTTGTTAGTAGAGACGTCAGATATGGTTGCTCTGAGTACTCACTCAGAAGATCTCCTACTACATCAAGTACCATCTGAGCGAGTGAGTAGCCTACTGCTGCTCGTAGTGGAACACTGGTAGTACATTGGACTAACACAAATATCAGCAGAAGTCACCCATGACCCAGATCATAGGAATCCAACTCACAAATCCTAGGATTACCAAAAACCGGACAACTCGCCACATAAACACTAAACCCATACCCCCCCACCACCCCATTAAACCCCGCCGCCGTCCACCACAACCACCTCATCCCCTCCACGCTCCTAATCAGCCTCCTAAAAAACGCCAGAAAACTCATTTTCACGCTCACAATCACCGCCCACGTCACGATCATGACCCCCACAGCGCGTTCATGGTAATCGTACCCCTGAGCGATCCAGTTTGAAGGGAGGGCGGGCAGGGGAGAAGCGAAGAGCACGGCTTCGAAGAGATACATCTCGTCGATGAAGGTTAGGAGGAGGGAGACGCCGCCGATGAGGAAGAGGGTGGCGAGGAGGATGAGGTAGTCGTCGAAGTGGAAGGGCGTGTGGTGTCGGATGAGGAGGATGAGACGGGTGAGGACGAGGGTGAGGGTTAGGGTGAAGAGGATGAGGATTGTGATCTATTTGTGTTAGATTGGATTTTGCGGAATTGGGGGAGGGGAAGATGGGTACCAGTAATGGGAGTTTGTCGATACGGCCTGCATGATCGAAGGGTCCCATTTTAGCGGTAGAACTCTTGTTATATTGGATGTGGTCAGAAGTTGTATTTGCACATCTAAAAACCGAAAATCCGTAACGAAAAACAAAAGTAGAGTCGAGACAATCAGTCCATCTTATACCGCCCCTCTTAAAACAAATTAAATCTCGAAGGCTGGATTTGCTGAATGGTATGTACAAACTCGGATCACAAATGAAGTTCGATAATTTATTAAGGTTATACTTAGGATGTTTAAGCGAGATTGAACGGTCAATGAGGGAACCGTGGTTCGCTTACCAATATATGATATAGGTTAAATTTACTAAGTGCTGTATTAGGATAGCCGCTGTTAGCGAGACATTAACCGAGGGTCTAGCGTGGAGTGACTATGACTCTTATAGCGATCCGTTTCCAGTGCCAGCGGCTCTCCCACTTCGTGGCACACCTTGAGCGTCAAAGTTTTGATTGTCGAATGACATTGACAGCATAAATTATCAATAAAGTATCCAAACGTATCTCAGCAAACACCACGTTCACCACATAACCCCAAAAAACATCAAAACCGTCCCCCGAATCCCCCTCCAAACTCCCACTCAAACAAATTCTGCCCATCCACAAACCCATTACTCTCACCGAAGATGTCATCCGGGAACTGCTGATTGATATCGTATCTCGCGATATCATCCGCGAAATAACTTGTTTCGAGATCCTCACCCACCCCGAAACTCGTGTATGAAGGTAGAGTTTCGAGTTTTGTTGTTGGATTATCGCTGGTATGAGGTGTATCATTGGGGATGGATTGGTGAATTGAAGGTGCCGAGGAGTTATCGTCGTAGCCGGAGTCGCGGTTGCTTTTACTGCTACCCTCGAGGTAGGGAAGGGAGGTATCGGATGTTGATGGCGAGTCCATGCCCTTTAGAGGTGCAGTTGAACTATGTTCTTCCCTTTTAACACTCGTATCTAAACACTTGGGTCCATCACCCGAGCCTCCTGTCTGGACCTGCGAAGACCTGTACTTCAAAAACATACGATCCTGACACTCGCGAATCAGACCAACGAGTTGACTACGCAGTCGCTCTTCAATTGGTTGAGCTTCTCGTGCTATCGATTCTTCAAGGGCACTACGGAAGATGCGCGGTAACTCCGTACGCGAGTATTCTTCGTAATTTGAGAGGTCGTGGGAGTGTGGTGAATTTGTGGGTTCAGTCTCGATTTCTTCAAAATCTGTGTTCGATTTTGTTAGTCACATTCACTCTTATTCTAAAAAACATGGAACGACTTACAAGGTGTCGGTACAGTTTCATTAGGGAAAAGTACACCGTATATCTCCACCCATCGCTCAGCTTCAGTTTGATCTCTATGTGCTTTCTTCCTGCTGCGAAGTCTCTTCTCCGTATCGTCGTTGATGCCTTCTTGAAGCTCTCTAGTGTTGAGTTCACAGCCTTCGATCGATATGAAGTGTGCATCTAGTTCCACTTTGTTGGGGAATAGACCTTTGCATCTAGGACATTGGAAGATTCGATGGTGGCGGTAGAGATGACCCCTATCACCTGTTAGTATTTTCACAACGCAAAGAAGTCATCTGGAGACGACATACTTGAGACGAGCAATATTCTCAAAAGAGTTCAGCGCACAAGTCCGCCATGCACGATTGCGGGTGTGGTAGGTTTGGGGGTTGTGTTTTCGATATGGACAAGCGAACATAGATTTTGGCTTGTCGCTTTGTAATGATGAAGCGTTCTTGGGTCGTTTTGGATCTCTATCGTCTTCATCTTCCGAATTATTTCCACCGTCATCGTTAGTCTTTCGCCTTTTGCCTTTTCTATCACCAGGTGGAGTCGTATCGTTGGTATTTTGCGAACTTGCAGATGGCGACGAACGATATGCCGAGTTACTTGATCCTGAAGATCCACCACCACGTTGTTCAACAGCTGTCGACCACTGTTCGTTGAAGAGTATCCAGAACTCTTTCATCAAAGACTCGATCATAGTCTTCTTTGCTGGGCTCAGTCTTGAAGATACCATATTCTTCGGAGGTGTCAAGTTGGCAGTCTTTGACACTTCTTGAATACTCATAAGCGAGTCAAAGTGTTCATGAATGTCAAATTCGTCCGAACCTGAATAGTCATCCGACCAGAAAGCATCCGTTTGGAAAGCGTCGCTAGGGTCAGTAGAGTCGTAAATCAACGGCGTCGTATTTCTGTCTAGGATGGCCTTTAACAGTGCGCTGGTTGATGTCGGAGTCTGAACGATCCCAATTGATTGTAGTGGAACCTTTGCCGGTAAGGAGGCATGTGAAGGTTTGCAAATCTCCTCTTTTGAAGGCTGCGTTCGTGCTAGTACCACTGCCCGAGCTCGTGCATTATCGACTTTTCTCCTGACAACTAAAGTGCTAGTCTTTGACGTATGTTTCGATGGCGACAAGCTGATTGGCGCCGAAGTCTTCTTAGGCTTTTCCAAATAACAACAATTGAAACATAGCCGTACACACCTCCCACATTGAGGAAGAATCTCATCACATACAACTTTACTCTCTCTGCAAAACGTCAGTACAAGTATTTTGGACGAGTCCTTCCAACACCTACCTGCAACCGACACAGGCTCTTGCAATCCTTTTCTGTTTTGGCTCCTTTCTGATTTTTATCTCAGAATGAGAAATCAGCGAAAGACTGGTCCCTTTCAAGAAATCCAGCGTCGGATTATAATCGCCAGCGTCATGTCGAGACAAAAATGAATCCAACTGTTGTTCCGAAGGCTCGGTGGACGGCCACCAAGGATCCGGCGAGACAGTATGTTGCTTTCGTTCTCTGGCCACAACGACCGGTGACAACGCACTTTTTGTTGCGCGGTTTCTGTTTGGTACTAGCTGGACATCTTGCCGTGTAAAAGTAGGTCTTTTCAACCGAATCGGAAACGGATCTCTAAATTTCATCCCCACATCCCCAAACCCACTCACATCCAACCCATCCACCACCTCCCCCTTGGAATCCTCTAACTCTCTAATAACCGTTCCCCACTCACTCGGCACCGCCACCGCTCCTCTTCTTCCCCTCCCGTCCACCGGTGGCATCGGAAGACTATAAACCTCGTGAAGTCGATTGTCATCTGGAGGAGTGGCTGCGTCGGGGGATAGAGCTTGGACACTTGGACTTTGAACGTCCCAGACATCATTTCCCCACGACAGCTGGCTCATTGAACTTGATGACTTGTCGAGCCAGTATTGGGTTTCCGGGTTTGGGTTTACCCAGGTGGCTTGCGAAGGTCTGGGGGATGCGATTCTGGAGCACATGATTGTTTTGAGGTGATGACTGTGTGGGGTGATTCGGTGGAGAGCACAACGTAATCGACCAACCCAAATTACAACCAGTAATCCAAACCCCCACGACGTCCCTCTACTATATTCAAACTAGAAACTCATCCGCATATCCTCTCAACACTCAGAACCAAAACCCTTACCGAGCACAACCAACAACCAGACACTCGCTCGATGTCACAGCAAGCACCCTAAGAACGAAAACCCCTTCAAAGCCAACCAAAACAGGTACAAATAACATTCACCCACCCAAAGATGTTTAACTCTACTTCGTACGCTCTACACCCCGTAATCATCAGCAAAACGTCCCCATAAACCCAAAAGTAAGCAGAGGTACGGTACCTTTTCGAAATCAGGCAACAGGCAGCCAACAATCACCGTCGGCAACCCAATTCCGTTCAAACAAATAACTTTAATAGCAACACAAAACAACACAAGACCAGAAACTCTCACCAGCTAATAAAATGTTCAATGCAGAAACAAGTTTCACATCCCCAAAACATTTAAACAATGACCATTGTCACCCACGTGATTGTGGCTGAGAGAATCTCAGCCCGGGTAATACACCCCAGCATTGCACAACTGCGCAAAAAGACCTCAGACCAATCGCCTGCCCGAGTGCCGATTTAAGTCATCGGTGAAGAAATACCGAATGCACTCACAGCTGTAACAAGCATGCAGAAGATAATTGGTCAATTTAAGAGCCCTTTCTATTCAAGATTTAAATTACAAAGATATAGATATGTTCTCTACCGGGTATTTATGCCAAAAAAGAAAAACGAGCGAAGATGGATTTAGAAGTGAGGAGCGTTGAGGAAGAGACCCATGAGAACACCTCCGAGGGTTCCTGCGATAGGAATGGTGGCGATCCAGGAGAGGAGCAAGAGACCGACACGTTGGAAGTTGACGGCTTTAAGGGTTCCGTTGCAGAGACCGACTCCGACGGTGGCACCGGTGATGCACATGGAGGTGGAGACTGGGAGGGAGAATTGGGAGAAGACGAGGACGGTGATGGCGGCTCCCATTTCCATGGAGCAACCTCTGCTTGGGGAGTGGTAGGTGATCTTGTTACCCATGACTATTTGAATGTTAGTGAGATTTTGAAATGTGGCTGTGGTGGAACTTACCCTTCATGATGTTGTAACCGTAAAGAATGAAACCAAGGGAGATGGTGAGAGAAAGGACAGCAAGTTGCCACAATGGGACTGGGGCCTTGGATTGAGCAGCCTTTCCAGTGTTCCATGCACCGTAGATGACAGCCCATGGACCGACAGAGTTACCGACATCGTTAGCACCGTGAGCGAATGAAGCAGTGCAAGCGGTGAGAATTTGGACGAAAGAATAGGTGTGTTCGACCTCGTTAGGGTATTTCTCAGCGTGGGCGTAAACACCGGCCATACGAGCTCCCTCTGGAGTCCCTTCAATACCAGTTTGGGCAGCGTGAATGTCGTAGTGAAGACCGTAGAGAGCACCGACAACAATCATCGCTGGAAGACGACCAGCCATGATCTTGACGTTCTTAATCTCGTAAGGGCGTCCAGGACCGATAGGGTTGTTGTGAAGATATCGCATAGCCCAGCCGAGAGGACCGCGCTTGGTTCGGAGTTTGGCGTGCATTCTTTCTTGACCGGCGGCAACAAGCTCCTGGTAAGTCAATTGGTTGACGGATCCATGGCCTTTCTCGCTGTCAACTGCGACTGAGGCGTCAACCTTCTTGATGTCAAGGTCGCTGTCATTCACAGATTCGGCATTTGGTGTATGAACTTGTTGAGGCTCGTCGTGTTGAACAACAGCGTAGTTTGGAACGGCCTTTTGGTCGGCAACTTCTGGAGCTGGTCGTTTGAAAAGTGCTGGGCCCATGATGAACATCCACCACTTAACACCGGCATCTTTTCGGACCACCTTTGCGTGGACATATGGGACGAAGAAGATAGCAGACAAGACAGCAAGACCTGCACCGCATCCGACGGTGACACTAGCCACATACCATCCAGGCTTCTTGTTGAGACCAAGCTTAGGCGAGCCCTTGTAGACGATGGAAAGAGTACAGACGGTTCCAGCGATAAGGAAAAAGAAAGGTGAGGTGTAGACAGCCCACTTGATTGGCTTCTTGCGCATATGCACGACCAGCTTGATGAGCATGAAAATGGTTGCGGCGAAACCGGCCGAGATCATTGGGGCCATTCCGAGACCAGCAAAGATAGCTCCAAGACCCTTTCCGTTGTTCCAACCCCATTGCACCTTGGAGGCTCCGACGGTTGCAACACCGACACCAGCGACGGCCGAGATAAGCGAGTAGGTGGAAGAGACGTGAGCAGAGTGTCGAGTGCACCACATGACCCAAGAAGATGCGGCTGCGAGAGCACAGGTGAAAGCCAACATCTGGACGCCGGCGTTACCCTTGAAGGCTGCGACTGGAATGATTCCGTTCTTGATGGTGTCGGCTGTTCGTGCACCAACGGTGATGGCACCAAGCATTTCGAAGACCAAACCAAGAATCATGGCTTGTCGGTATGAGATGGATCGGGAGGAAACACTGGTAGCCCAAGCGTTGGCAACATCGTCTGTGAATCTTGTTAGTATCTCATTTGTTGATCAACGCCCTACAGACTATCCAAGCACTTACTGGCTCCGTTGTTGAAGGCATCGAGGAGGGCGAAAAAGGTGCCAATGGCAAAGATGTAGGTGTAATGGTCAAGCATCTTGTCTGAAGCTCTCCGGCAGGCCTATCTTGGATGTTGTAGAAGGCTGGTGACTGGGTGTTGAGCACTGGAGTTATACAGATGCAGCTTCACACGGTTATATACCATCTCGACGAGCCCTCGGCGCCTCTCTTGGCCTTCCACATTTCGCAATCGACGGCTTGAGATTAAAGACTCTTCGAACTTGGCGATGCTTAGCCGTACTGAAGAGGCTTCGACGGCCGTGGGATTGCTTGAAATTGGATAATTGATTGGGTTGGTGTTGGACAGAAGAGACTCTTGTTCGAGGTTGCGGCTCTTGGCGAGACTTGGCCGTGCACTGTGCATCTTCCACTGACAGCGCGCCGTTTCCCCACGTGTGTGCACTGAATTGCGTGTGTCGACTCCCGGCGATCTCCCGCCCAGACACTGAATCCCAGCGCCTCGGTTCCACTGGGGAGCCGGAGGGACGTCTTGAGCTGTGTCTGCTTCAAGAATAACTCGTGCGCCACGCAAGAGAATTCAGACCATCCGCACCGTCTTGGACCCGGGAGTGCCTGTGCTGCCAATTCTCCGTGACCACGGTGCACAACGCTTGTGTGCAATTGGCTGAGCCGATCAGTTCTTGCCTTCCTCAAACAGGACGTGGGAAAAACTAATACCCTCCAAGACCCTATGTTGCCCACGATCCTACTTCAAAGTAAGTCCCTCTTCACGTGTATCTCGTTGATCGTACCTTGGCATCGTCAATACTCGAGTGGCAAGACGGTGCTCTGCGAATGGAATGTGTATACACTCTCATGTGGACACTCGACCGACCCTCTCTACCTTCACAATTTCGTCGGCGTCAGAGAGAGGTTAATACTTCGGACGAAGCCGAACTCTTCGAAACATTGAAGCTATTCCCTGACCATGTCTTCATTCCCTTGACACATTCTAGAAGGCTTCTGCCCGCTAGAACAATGTATAGGCATGTATAGCGGGTGTGCTTTCCCTGTACATCTGCAGCATCATCTACTATGCCCATAGCACCTCATCAATGTTTGGGTGCAGTCACCCTCGACCTGGGAACTGCCTGACATCCATGTGGCGACCTAGTCGTGATGCATTTATAGCAGATACTTCGAAGTGGACTGCAAAATGCTGATCGCGTGTGATCTGCCTGATGGCTTACAGCAAGAATGTGTCGACTCTGAATCATGGTGTTTGTTTTTCCAATCTCCCAAAGCTAGGCTGCTCAAGAGGCATTTTTGACAAAGAGATACCACAGCTCAGCCGCTCGAACACGCCTGGTTGGTGGATGCTGCGAGACCATACATCGTGAAAACGTGCTGGTTACACCGAGACCCTTGCTCGTAATATCCGGGGTGTGGTCTCTCTTGAGCTGACCTGCATGAAGCAACGCAACAAGGAGATACGGTCGAGTCCGATGCCCTGTCGTCGATCCAGATCAGGTGCTGTGAGGTATGAGCGGCTATCAGCTCATTGTGGGAAAGACGCTAGAGCCGCACGTGAAGGTAATTCACTTCTCCCATGAGACAACTTCCAATACAAAGAAGAATATTTCTTTGTCCATAATACGAACTCTCTGAGGGTGTAGAGGTGCATTGCAAGACAATCGTTATCTGAATGCGTCTCGTTACTACCCAACCTCTCAAAATCGGCTTTCAAAATCGGAATTCGCAGAATACGACGCGGTAGTTATCTTCAACACTCCAGACCAATAGTGTTGTTGCACCGCATTCGTCCAAATAACAACACCTTGATCTCGAACAGCTTTTATTTCAAATCTGAAATCAAGTTAGATTGCAACCTTGGAGTGAGTAAATATCCAAAACACTTACCAGAATAACCCAGACTCCGCGCTTTCCTCTCAAGAATAGGAATAACCGCCAGACACAACAACGTTACCCTCACATCTAAGCGCAAATCAGACCACAATCCAGTATCGCACTTTATTTCGAACTCCTACCACATCTCAATGGTAGGAGGTATCCTGATCGCGTGACCTCCTGCCATCTCAATGGCAAAAACACCCCTCTGACAACCCTAAGAGTCATGGCATTTGGCCCCTTTCTTGGAGATCTGATCTACATCTCGTCACACTCTCCAAGAAGCAGAAGCTTTACAAGACGCTCGGCGCTCTGATTGCCGTTGGCGCCATGAGTGGCCCAGGTGGAGGTCGAAGAACGTGGTGCGCGTACGCTGTGTGTTGTGATCATCCACTGGATGGAATAACGGTTTCTGGGAACCTGGTGGTGTTATCGCGAGATGATAGTCGGAGAAAGCAACATTTCGAGATACACTTGGGCGATGTTGTTTGTCGTTTGAGAAGATTGTTGTTTGCGATTTCGACGCCATGATCAGGTGGACAGCCGTGAGCTCTCGTGACGTAGTATCACGTGATTAGCCTCCTTGTTTGCTTTGTTTCTCAACAGACTGTAAATTAGAAACCTCGCCATAGATTAATATAAATGACGATCAAAACGTATTTCACATAACATAGCCTGTTTAGCTATTGTCAACAACCGGACGAAAACCACCTCCAAAGACTCTATCAGCCGAGCTGTCGAGACGACAACATTAATACCCGACAGCATTAGGGAAGATAGTAGAATAAGTCGCTAATACGATATAAAGGCGGCTAGAATTTTGTCAATTAATTTTCTGATGGTATCGGGAAGAAAAACTGTGTACTAAAGCAGCTTGACTTGTTACCCTATGTCCGATCTAGTATCAAGAAAAAAGTATTTAATCAAACATGGCTCTTGTAATTGGCGTGTCAAGTTGCCCATAATGAATTGCCGGGACGCGAAACAAATCTTCAAATACTTTGTTACAATTCTTACACTTCCTCTTCTCTTTCTCTTTTTCCCTTTTTCCGGTTTCGTCAAGCTTCGATTCCTTTACTCTCGCGTCTCCGAACTAGGAGCGAGTTCTTATAACGCGCATCTTATCTCCAACCAGTGTTTTTATCCCCGAGAGTTCGTTGCCGCTCCAATTACTTGTCCTCCACTGGCTTCTCCTTATCACTCGACTTCTGATCCCCCTCCACATCTTCTGAAGCGGTCACTTCATGCTCCTCCAGCTTCTCATGTTCTACTGGCTTCTCCTGGTCACTCAGCTTCTGATCCCCATCCACACCTCCTACATTGGTCACTGTATCCTCTCCCTCCACTTCTTATTCTCTGCTGGCTTCTCCTGACCATTCAGCTTCTTATCCTCATCCAAACTCTCTCTATCAACCACTATACTATCCTTCACCTCCTTGGTCTCTTCTACCTTCTCCTGATCACTCGGCTTTTGGCCCTCTTCCAAGTCTTGAAGATCAGTCACTTTACTATCCTCCACCTCCTTGTTCTCTGCTGGCTTTCCCTGACCACTCGACTTCCGAATCTTCTCCAACCCTTTTACATCGGCTTTTTTCTGACTCCCTTTCCTCTTCTCCTTCTGCAGCTTTCTCCATTCCCTCCGTTTCGCTGTCCTCTTTGCCCGTTTCTCCGTACTTTCTTCCGGAGAAAGCACACGATGCGTGTCGTTGTATTTACGGGTCACCTCGATAAACCCTGCCACTAACCCTGTGTTTTCGCTCTTCCTCGACCTTTGAAGTTGCTGAACTCTCTCCTCAGCAATGACATCAGCCCAATAAGAACTTTTCGTCATCACTCGATTCGCACCTGCACCCCATAGAATAGGTCGTGCGTTTGCTGCGTCTCCTACGATAAATAAACCCTGTTGCCGAAGATTCTGAACATCGACTGGGTCAAGAGCTATCGACCGCATCAGCCAATTGTAAGTTTTATCCTCCTTCATAGATTCAACGTTGACAATTGAATTCCATGGCTTCGGCATTATTCCAAGGGCTTCTATCTCTGAAAATAACTCCGGCGGAGTTTCCGTCGCGGCCTCGAATGATCTATCTGGCTTGAAGAGAGGGTCATCCGTCTTCTTTGCATCTCGAACAAAAGTCCATCTAACGGAGACTTGATCCTGGTTCATCTCATCGACAGAAAATTGTAATACGGTTTGGCCAAACGAATATTCCATTAGGGTGTTGCCCGCTAGATTTTGAGCCAAACTCGCGTCGAAGACCTCCCTCGATATTTGTCGTTTACCACTGTAAACCACACAAGGCATCACGGTTGGCTTTTCATCTGGTAAAAGGAGTTGTCTGATTGGAGAATGAATTCCATCCGCAGCAACAACATACTTACTTTCCACCGTTTTCCCATCTTCGAAATGAAGCACCCATCCACCGTTCGCCACTTTCTCCACTCTCTCAACAGCTGAGTTCCATCTGATATCCAAGCCCGTGGCCAAATACCTCTCGAGACTTCCTCGATTAGCTCTAAACGCGCCTTTGCGTCTCGCTTGCAAAACCACATTTGAAGGGTTCATAGTTCCTTCGGAGCCAACACCGACAGAGGAACGAAATTTCGCTTCAACACTAGTCTTATCATCACTAGCCTTAGGCAGCAGCGCTTTAAGCAGAGATTGTAATCTCAAAGGGTAGAGAGTTATTGCATAGTTGTGTCTTGGTGCGGATGATGCTTTTTCGTATATGACCGAGGGGACGCCACGTGACAAAAGGACGCGGGCGAGTGATAAACCGGCGACACCTGCGCCGACTATCGTCACAGGCCTTTTGACCGGGTTGAAGTAAGGCATGTGCATTATCAATATACAGATCGAATGGTAGAAAGAAAGAGACTATATATCATCATTGTTGATGAATGAGGTCTTGTTGCGAAAATGTCCATGGATGTCGTTAAATCGTTAGCGAGTTAATTATACGCTAGTCCGAAAATAGATGCCCCTTTACCCATGGGACATCAACCCCAAATAACATTCAGGACACGAGACTCATGCTTAACAGAGTTGAAACTGTACAACAAATGCGGGTTTTCTGCTACCACTTCCTAGGTGCGTATAATTGAAGGCTCTGATATGAGGAGTTTAAAATAATACCTCTCGTTCAATGTTGCTTGGCGCAGTACTTCACGAGAAAAGGGAAGAGGTAAGAATTATACTTCTGATACACTCTACGCTTCACATTGATCAGGACTGCTGTCACAGCTCCTAACAAAGTCTATTTACTGTAGGTTTCAGCATAAGGCTGTTGAAATTGCCGCCGGCCTCATTCGGAGAACAGCATCTCAAAGCCAACACCCCCATAACCCTTCAGTACTGCACAGGGTCAGGCAGCACCAAAGCATTCAATTCAAACAGCCTAGCCTCAACTCTAGCCATAAAACTCCGGAGTCTATGTTTCTGGTGATCAAAAGTATGTCCAGAAACTACTTTCGGAGGTTCAACGGTCTCATCAAATTCGGAGAGCCATCGCTCGGCTTCATCCTTTGACTCTTCATTTTCGTCATCTTCGCGGAGTACTGAAGTGAGTGCTTGGTCAGCTAACAATGCGGAGCAAATGGAGAAGAGATTTACTTAAAATCAGGGATTGAAGAATCAATTTGATTCCTGCGAATTCGTTGTCTAAGACTTGGACTGCACCCCTGATGATGTAGTGCCCCTAGGTGGTCAGAATTGCTTATACACTTTTCCGTTTTGGATTTCGAGGTTGATACCTTGGATAAGAGATGCTCATGTATTTGCATGGCCCATGGTGAGTCCTCTGACATTTTGGTTGATTTTTGGTTGGCGAGACTTTGAAATTAATTGCGGAGTACGAAGCCACCAAGTTCAACGATCTTCACCTCGAAGTGTTGTTGATATAAACGGGATGATTGATACCACTTGTGATACTTGCATTGCAATCAAACCTTCTCTGGAGAGCAAGGTTTATATGATAATCTTCAATGAAAGGCTTTACGATTTTCTTTATTCAATAATGTTTGATGATAGTCACCATATTTGAGTCATGTCTAGTAGATGAAACTTCAACGACAATTTCACTGAGAACACTAAGGGAATCATACGTTGCATGGCCGTTAGCACAAAGGGCCAGTCTTTGTATGTTTGTTGGATATCCGGGTTGTGTCGCAAAGCACAAACCTATCCAAGGTATGAAGACTACGACCCATTCTTTGTCAATTGTTTTCGTGCTTATTAATAAAATATCTCAGATTGGTTATTGCTCACAAGGAATTTACCATGCACGTGTTTCTGCCCCTGCAACGAAGGTATTTGAATGAAAAGACTTTCTGCTTGGTTTATTGTCCCTTGCCCATACATGCTTTGCCACAAGAAAAAGCATAAAGGCAAATGTGAAAGTTGCCGTTTCAAAAAACTATCTAGATATACGGACCTCAATGTCTCTATTGATCTGCCCTTTGGCCAATTGTATTATGAAACAAGTGAACCATTCCTGGATTTTGACAAAATTCCCTTGCGCATAACACTTTTAATTTCAGATCAATTAATCGCTTCTTAGTACCAAATCTCAACTCCTGCCATCTGAAAACCAGTAACTCGATTTTTTGACGCTTGGCCATCGGCAACCTTCAAGCCTGATTCTTGCAGCACAACAAAATCATCCGTTCCCCTAACATGAACCCTTCCCTTGAACAAATCATACCACAAAATCAGGATTCCTCCTCTGCTGATGTTTCCTAAAATGCCCCATATACCGATGCTTATCCTCAAACTGCGTATGTTGTTTCTCCAAGATCCTCGCCCTCGTTTTCTCCGCCAGATATCCCGCCCACTCCTTCGCATAACATCCATCCATCTTCAACTCCTCAAGCCCCTTGATCTGCTCTATAGCTCTAGAAAGCGTCACATCCGTTCCACCTCCAAATTTCGCGCAGTCGTATGCGCAATCCCAGATCACTTCCATCGACTTCAAACCGGTGAGGGATTGTGCGACTTTGTCGAAGAAAGCGACCCATGGGGGGCCAGATGGCTCGCGGTTGAAGACTTCTTCTCCCATAGCGATGATTTCGAAAATGGGATCATTGGTTGACATTCCGGGTGGTACAACGATCGGTTCGGATAGAAGGTAGTAGACTGCGTCGATCCAGACTCGAAGTTTGGTGATGGATTTGACGTTTTCGGTACCGATGGCATCAAACCACTCGATACAATACTCTGAAAAATATGGTTGGAAAGGTGTTGGAAGCGTAGTACTCTGCTGGATGATTCCGAACTGCGTCGGCGAGTTCCATGAAGATTAATTTTCGTGACATCCTTGATGAGTTGTGATGTCTTTGCAAAGGGAAATATTAGTGACTGATAGAGGGATTGATTAATTTCAACCTAGATCTCGATCCAAGACGAAGGTGAAGGGAAGACGAGCAAGGTGAGGGGGAGAATCTTTTTTTATGTCGCTTTAATATGCAAAACTTGCAGACTCCCGTCGGTAGGCCGGATTGGAAACCGCAGCCGAACAAAAAGGAATATAGGAAGGTTCTTATCCATGAAAGACTGCACGGAAAGTGATAGCTCGGACTACTTCATATGGACTTGACCAATCGTCCAATTGAACTCGCCTATGGGAGAGGGCTATTTCGGTTGTAAATGGTGACAGGACAAGATAATCAGCATCTACAACTAATGGCCATTAACATACTTTTTGGAACAAGACGATCTTCGATTTCAAGAAACATTGTGGAATCGCTGTTGGAATAATCTCCACTCCCTCACAAATTCTTCCTTCCACTCTCCCCAAAAACCTCCTCATCCCTCCCCCAAACCGCAACCAACGCCGCACCACCAGGCCCGCTCAGCAAACACCAACCCAAAAACTTCAGCACCCGTCCAAGGTTCTTCCCAGGAGTGACATGATTCCACTGCACCAGCGACCAGATCAGTGTAGAGCCACACGCGAAAAAGACGTCGTATTGTAACAAATGCAGACATCCTTCTCGTAGACTCGCTTTAGTGATATTAAATGGAGTCATTGGAGCGAAGACTTTGGTTGGAGAAATGGCTTCGAGTGGACCGAGTGGTAGAAATTGGGTGAATAATCCTGGAGCTATGGAGATTGCGAGGATGGATAGGTGGACGACCGATGAAATTGTAAGTGAGAAGCGATAGAGTCGGCGGAGGGATTTTATGCTATTTTCTACTGTTTGCGGGATCGTAGGTGCGAAGGAGGATAAGAAGAATTGGGAGATGGCTATCCAGAGCGGGAAGAGCTGCCAAAGGGCATTAAAAGCGTTGTGTCTAGCTGGCGTCGTCGACGGTATCGCCATGAGAATGGTCGGGATGATGAGGCCGATTGTTACTGCAATAGGCAATGTTGAGATTTTTGATGGGTTGACGAAAAGAGCAGATTTAGAGTTGCTCTTCGTGGTCCAGAGGTGCGTTGCGCAGTAGATGGGCATAATGATTCCCCATGGTACGCACTGATAGAGCAGACTCCATGCCGTAGAACTATATCCTCATCAGCCTTCTCCCTATCAATCAAGAAACGAAAAACTCACAACCTGAAGATCCGGCCTTCATTACCCTTTCGCAACCCTTCCACCAACACAATAGCGCTACATGGTACAACCTGCCCAACCAAATAAATACCAAACAAAGATAACGCAGTCGAACCGCCTTCTGCTACTATCCAAGCGAAATAAATGATACCAGCGAGCGTCCCATCAAGCGCTTTGATCCCCGTGTAAGCTAAATCTGCATCTGAAGGTGCTCCAGGTAGTCGACTAGCGGCCAATTGATCGAATGTTGTGTTATTGACTTGGAGTATTATGATGCAGTAAACAGCGGCGAGTGAGATAAGAAACAACAAGATGGCTGGGAGTTTGAATGACATCGTTGGAGTGTAGAATGAGGAAGATGCGGTATTGAGCTTTTGATTGCAAAGTAAAATTGAGACTGTGCCGCTTATTGAAGCCCACAATAAGCTGCTGATTCTTATGCCAAGGACACGCTTGACCACAGGTTCAAAAAAGCCCGCGGATATCCGTGGCGTTTTCATTTTAACGACAGGAATTGGTGATGCTAGGTGTTGTTCATTCACCCGTATCATAATTCCAACTAGCTCAATGAGTCCAAGCGCTCGGAGTTGGGAAGTTCGAATTCCTATGGTTGTTAGACATAGAATGAGCTCTTGGAATGGATATCTTTTATAGGAGAAGCGTTACAGAATACACTAGAAGAAATTGTGGTATTTAAATCGAAAGACTACCGCATATGTCGTGGTAAGCGCGCTTGCCGCCTCGAACCCCTAGCATTTTGTCCTACCATTCTTCGAGGTTCCGAACAAGACTGCCGAAATCCGGATTCGGCAGTGTTTATATTTCCTTAAATTGGATCTCACCTCTCGCTGGACCTGCCTTAGTGTCGTTCGAGTATTTTACCTCGAAATTCGGCAGGACAAAAGAAATTGGTGATAGAAATCTTGAAAGGTACCTAATATCATACATCCATTATTGTTTTCGCTAATAGACGCCCCCACGCCTTTAGTACATGCCCATCCTTCAAACTATATTTACAACATTGGCCGTGGCCAGAGGAGAGATCATCCGTCGCTGATGCACCTGATCAACCATTAAAAAGTCTATAAAACCGAGTACAATCAAGGCAAACTCTAATACAGGAACAAGCAAATTGCTCATAGATCTAGGAGTATCGTGCGAAGAGCGCAGATGGAAGGAGGCCGTAGCATGAATAATTCGACAGAAATGGCGAGCGGTAGATTTTTAGAAGATGGCCTTCCTCGTAACCTAGTGTGATGTCAGTAAATAGTTGGAAACCGCAGATTTGTTAAACTTACTGCCCATGCGCCTGCGACTGATGCTACAATACCCCCAGAAATCATCATCGGCCGGATACCCCTTGTGCTCTTGAAGAGCATTCCACTCAAAGCGCCCGCCACGATACTGTTCGCAGAATCGTGCTTCCCCCTCGTATATCCGATAAATGAGTTGAAACCATTATACACCATGGCAATGACACCCGCTGAATTGCCCAAAAATGGCCCTCGCCGTGTTACAGCATTAAGAACTGAATTGAGACGGAGTTTCGGAGGTTGCGCGTGGGACCTTCTTAACCCTTCCTGTAATCCCCAAGCACCACCCACGGTCAGCGCCGTTAAGTATGTTACTCCTGTGCCATAGCAAAGATCATCGGACCAGCCTCGCGATGGCAATGCCGATTGTGAACCTGGCAGATCTGACAACGCCGAATCCTCCAGTGATAAATAGTCCAAGGTTTGCTGGTTTAGCCCCGCGAGTGGGTGCAATTGTGAAGGGTCTGCCAGTGAAGGGCCTGTTAAGAAAGAAGAGACATCCTGTGCTTCTTGGGGATCGAATGGTGTTGGCTGAAAGGAGTCCGCGGTGGGATTTGAGGTAGGGGCGGAGGTAGAGGTGTCTGGTTTGGTGGACTTTCGACCAGTAAGTTTATCCCAAAACGACATGATGAAATAATGCGGTAATTGTGGTGGGTGAGAAGAAAGGAAAGGCTGTCGCAATTATGGATGGAAAGTCGATGATGGAAGCGAACAAGATTGTTCTACCAAAAAAATTAGTCCAGCCGCAGTCGGCGGTCGGACCGAAATTCACGTGACTCGGCAGCCTATCGGCGGCTTCTCTATCTTTGAAACTTTTTGTAGTCTTCACGATTTTCTTCTGCCAAAACCACACACGAAATGCTTCGCTGTTCATTTCAAGAAATTCTATGAATTATGGCTCTTGCGTCCGATGAGCAGCGAGATGGCGATTTTCAAAGAGCCGATGAGCCCCCTAGCGATGACCGACTTCTTGTAAAGTGGCTCGAAGGACAATCTGAATCATCACAAACGGCGTTAGTCTTCTTGGCCGGTTGAAAAGCTACAAACTGACAACTTCCTGTAGATGTGCAGAGAGGAAAGTGCAAGAGCTCTTGGAAAATGCTTCCCAACCTCGACATGCTTCTGGAAATGCCTGCATTAAACTCTGCTACTTCATTGAGCAATGCAGAGGTTCGTCGTGCTCGCCGATCAGAGACGTTGTTTTTTCAAAGTCGATTGCTCTGCGATTATTTTATTTTTACATTGAGTGGAGTGAGAAAAACCAGAATCGTTCGATGCGGCAAGTCTTAGAGCTGTTGTCATCGTTGATCGCTCGCAATCCCAACAGTGAAGTATCAGGTGCCATTAAGTCGTCAATACTGCTTAAAACTCTCTCTGTCATCACTCATGATTCCATTCAGCCTGCCGTGAAGCCTTCATTCAAGGTATTGGAGTGCTTCCTCGGAAAGACCTCAATTTCTCCAAATGAGATTTGTGTTGGCTGGAATGCGTACACAGCACAGAAGCAGAAAGATGGTTTCCGCAGCACGAAGGTCATGACCGCAACCGCATGGGACAGCTTGGTATCATCAGTCTTTTATTGGCTTGGCCCAGCGGATGTTTCTCCCGCTGCTGGGAAGTTTTTAGTCACACTTTTCAAAACACTAAGAGGAGAGCCAGGTCAAGGCACCCCAGAAAATCATAGCAGTCTTTGGCAAAGGTGGATTCGCGAGGGAATCGCCAAAAATCCAGATTCTCTAGAAAATGTCAAAAATTACCTTTTCACACCGCTCTTCAAACTCGATAGGGCTGGTTCTCTGGCTTTTTTGCAAGATCTCAATCAGCAAAGCTCAGTATCCATGATGGGTAGCCAAGATATCGATGCTCATGCGATGCTTCAACTAGCTGCAATGGACGCTGGGAAGAAATCGGGCTTGATCGAAGAACCAAGTGGGTACTTCCTCAATCTCTATTACTCAAACGCTAATCCATGAAGGCAATATCACGTTCTCACAGAAAAAGTCTAAATCGAAGAATGGAGAGACAATTTTATTAGATGAGCAGGCAATCGGAGCGTTGCTGGCGAACCCATCTGACACTGTTCGGTCACTCGCTCTCTCCGTACTCATCACATCATTCTCTTCAACTCGTCCATTCAGTCCTAGCGTACTTGAAATGTTGAAGTCTCATATTGGCTTCTTTCATTCAGATACCGATGCAAAATTTCGGAACGAAGTTGTTAGTAACACTAAACATTTAATTGAAAGGCTAAGAGGCACTACCGCCCTACTTGTTAGAGAACTTGAACAAGTGTCATTCAAAATTGCCCAATCCAGTGGAAGCAACACCACAGGCGAGGCCGATGACCAAAAGCTGCACGACAGCATCGAGTCTTTTGTGGCAAAACATCAGCAATTTATTGAGTGGTATGCTGATTTTCTGTTGAGTGAACTGGTTCCAACCGCTTCATATCAGCGGCATATAACAGCTTTAAGGGCTCTTCAATTGCTTCTTACTTCTAAGCTCCAGGGTGAGGCTGCCTGGCGCACGGCGGCCCCAGTGCCAGCAAATTCGACTGTGTGGCCCTTTGAAATGGAGTTCTTCAATTCCCGCTCGATAAGGTTGCTGCTAGATCTGCTAATGGACCCTTTCGACGACGTCCGAACACTTGCGATGGATATTCTGACACTTTGCCCTCCAAATAAATTCTCAACAGAATCGTATCTGAGTCTGAACGCAAACGAGAATGAACGGCAGAATATCCGAGAAGACCGAGATAATACAACGGGAAATTGTAGTAAAGCAATGGGCGAGCATTCTTTGGCTAACTTGGTGGACCAAGAATCACTTGACTTGCTTACTGACTTTATCACTAAAGCTAATTTAGCATCGATGAATTCTGGACGCGCCGACTATGCTGATGGGGTAGCGAGAGCTTTCAAATTACTACACAATTTTCAGTCTTCGCTAGCAAATGGCATGGCCATGATAGACAGGCTGGTGAAAGACTTGGAACGTAAAGTAGAGATAGCAGAGCAAGACTTGGCTAAAGCTGTTTTGGATGCCCCTGTCCACGGAAACTTTGCTGCGCTTAGGTGAGCTGATCTGTTTCCTGACTCGGAAGCTCGAGGAGACTAAATGATATACAGTTATATTTGTGAATATATCACTTCATCGCTAGACCCGACTGCGGAGGACCAATTGGTCTACTGGACTAAGTGGAGCAATCTTCAACAACGTATGGTCTTGCTGGCGTCTCGAATCTGGGCTGCTGTTCAAGAGGTGTTATGCAACGACTCACCAGAAGGTCATCTTCCCCAGGAACTTGATGAAATGGATGCTGTTGATACGAAAAACATATTGAGCTATAGTTTTCGAGCTGTTCATGAATCTAGGTAAGGGAATTCTGTTCCGATGATCTGAATTTGAGGTGCGCCTGAAGTGTGATGCAGAAATCTCAGAGCAATTATACATGAAACCATTACTAACTGTTGCAGTAACTTGATGCGCATCCTTGCCGAAAGTCACAGGCAGATCTGGATACCCGGATTCTCAGCACATGTTACAAGCACATTTACTCAGATTGGAAATCTGTCATTTACCCAATTATCTACGTTGAGACATAGAGGAGCATTCTCTACGGTCGCTCTGACTTTTTCTCGTTGTTGTCAGCTCACTCAGAACTCCCGACTAAAGGCACTTTTCTTAGATTCGCCTGACACTGACAAGTCTTCTGCTGCTACGTCTGTGTCAGATTTGCTGCAACAATGGTGGGAAGTAAGTGTGTTAGAATGTATAAACCGCACCTCTTACTGATCTTGACAGGGTGCTCTCAAATGTATAGCAACACAAGCTTCGACAACAAGGAGATCTGCTGGAATACCAGTTTTGGTGACTGGTATTATGTCGGCGATGTCTCAAACTCCATCCATAGACAACATGATCCCTACCTTAATCAGTCGAGCGAGAGTTCCAGTAAGCTCAGAAACAAATAGCACTTCAAACTTGCGAGAACTCCCTCAAGTTCATGCCTTGAATAGTATAAGACAAGCATTTAAAACATCGAGTGTCCGAAATCAGCTGGATTCAAGTGTTAACAGTTGTCTTGAGCTGGCTGCAGATTGTTTTGGATCAGATGTGTAAGTTTTATTAATGAATTGTCCTTACTCTAACCTGTGTCGTGTGTTTTGCTGACCGCACTTTTGCAGCTGGCCAATAAAGAACTGTGGTTTGCTTCTTTTCCAGACCCTGACGGACTTCTTACTGGGAACAGAAACCAAAGAGGAAATCGAATCTGGGTGGGGTGGTCAAGGTACCAAGGTTGCTTTTGATAGATATCCTAAAGTGTGGTCTGTGTTAACGTCGCTACTCGAAAGCTCAAGCACAACCGACGAAGAATCTGCAACACTTGCTTCGACAGTCGAAAGAACGATACCCGTCTTAGATATTCTACGACGTGCCGGGTCACCGGAGAAGGATTTACCATTCGTGTATGAGAACGTTTTGCGGCATTTGGACAGCAAATCCTGGCACGTTCGGGAGCTGGCTGCAAGAACTCTGTGTGCCCTTTCACCCTCATACCGATGGAAGGATGTGATAGCGGAGCTGAAAGAACGGACTGGAGAATCAGCAAATCGTTCACATGGAACATGGCTGGTAATCGGTCATATTATTGCTCGTCAAATAGGCTTTCACCAATCAGACAGTGGTATTTCCAAAGCAACCCTATAAATTGCTGTTTTACTGATGGCAATACAGATTCTCTCGACGACTTGTGGGACATATTTCAGGAGTACTTTTCTATCGACATCTCAGTACACGACTCACTGCAGGTAACAGCTGCATATTTAGAGGCTGGGAATATAATTATGCGAGTTGTGTTGTCAAACACAGGGTTTACGGTTTCAGAACCAGAGGAAGTTTATGGATCGGCAAAGAAGGTCAACAATTCAAATGAAGAGCAACTCAGTACTGCTAAGCTGTTAGATACCTTTACAGCTGAGCAATGTACAAAAGCGCTGTCAGCTGTGAAATCATGGCCATCAACAAACGATTTATCTTTCCAAGCTCTTGTTCGTCGGACAATCTATCTCTCAGCCGTCAATCACCGCCTCGAAGACCTGGCCGATGTACTTCTGTATGCTGTGTCGAAGAGCTCTAGTGCAGCATTGGTCGCAATTGAGACGATGCAGAATATTTTTGGGACACAACAGCGAAAGGATGATCGTTTGTTCTTGTTCTATCTCTATTCAGAAGTCGTGAATTCATCTACCTCTCCGAGTGTGCGAGCGATAGCCTTGAATCATCTGACTGGGCTGCTTGACTTATTCACGGGTGGCGAATTAGGCGCTTTGGGAGAAAATATTCTTGAGCTTAGCCAAGGTTCTCACTGGGTTCTTAAGTCGCCTGAGTTATCGATAGCATGGGTCAAGTTTTCTGGCTCTCAGGCCTATGTCGTGTCGTTACAAGCTTGTGGTTCAGATGAAGATCTTCGGAAATGGGGGCTAGCTATTGTGGATTGCTTGACGGACGAAAAGGTAAGCTTGAAGTGCAACATTTTAGATTGATGCTAATCAGTAACCAGTCATACGAAATGAGAGAAGCTGCCACATCAGCTCTAATGTCATTTTACAGTCGACCTAGGTCCATCGCACTTCATGGCCATGATTGCCTGCTTCCGTCACTATTTGCCTTGTATAATGCCCTCAATGATGACGAAGAGGAGATCCGCATGCTAGCCGCGTCAGTCGTTGCAGCCATAACCGAGAAAGCCCTAGTTCCTCCAGCAGCAGCTGATGAGCTTGTAAATTGGTTGACAGCTCATTTCAATGATTCAAATCTCTTCGGTCGTATTGTGGCCAACCGAATTATAGGCAGCGCCAATTTGGGTCTTGGAGACGAATCGAACACTTCGTCTGTTGAAGTACGCGCTCAGATAGAAAAGAGTTTCGCGCAGGACACTGAACTCTTTGCAGTTGAATCGCAAAATTTGTGGATTGATCACCACGGCGAAACCCTCAGATGGGCTCAAGTTCTCGGGAAACTACGGATCGACGTGCTTAAGCAAAGGAATAGCTCGCTCAAGAAAATTGTCTCTTACGCAGTCAAAGGATTAGAGACACTCAACACAACTCTGAAAACGCGGCATGACGGCGCTTTTGGATGGTCGAGCAAACCAGAAGCCTTTACGTCGTGCACTCGTGTTATATGCTGTGTCAATATCACATTAACACATCTCAACTCCCTAGGACCATCGTTGGACGAAGCAATCGCAGCACATGTCTTACGCTCCGATCTTGAAGAAATGAAGATTCTGCTAGACACATTCTTATACGAAGCACATCGAAATTCTTTCAATGATCAACTCCTCATGCTCTTGGTTAGAAACGACACACTAGAAAAAAAACAGCTACAAGAGTTGTTGCCAGAGAGGGTATCGCTTATCGTTAACGCGTCGCCGTACCTTGGTGGGCAACGAGTGAGGAGGAAATGATTCACTGGGTGAAGGTAAACATGTAAACAAAGTAAACAAAAGAATTTTCGACCAACTCTGCATATTACACTTGTGATACAGACACACGTTTTGAGTTTTATTGCACGCTTTGTACGTCCCCGTACTCTTATATTCCTGAAAAACTAACACATCTCCAAGTTTCAACTTCTCGTCCTCCCATCACAACATAACCTGACTCATCCAGCTCACAACTTTCCCCATCAACCCAATTCTTACTTCACACCTCTAACCTCATCTCACCATCCAACCTCACCATCAATCTCCTCATCAGCCTTCACCCCTCACCACCACCCTTTCTCCACCCCTGTCGACAACAATCACAACAATGGCCCTCCACCCCAACTCAACCATCGCCCTCATAATCGTCTTCGCATTCATCTTCTGCGTTGGGCTGGGGTTTTTGAGTTATAAAGCTTTGCAGAATTGTGTATGTTCTTCCCTCCACCCTTGAGTTGGTTCGTTGCTGATTGAATATAATTTAGGCACAAACTGCGTATGTATTATTTCATATGTTCGCGGAAGGAGAGAAGATTAGAAGATGGAAGTGAAAGAAGGGGGTGGCAGGATGAGATTGGCGTATGGTGATATGATTGCTGACGGGTTTTAATAGGGCTGATTTGAAGGAGGAGGAGGGGGCTGCTACTGCGACTGCTGGCTAAGGAATTATATTCTGAGACTTTCCGGGACCGATCTGTGAAAGAGAAGGACAACTCGATAGTGTGGAATATGGAAAAACTTGGATGTTTTCAGCATCTCTCTGCGTACACTCCTACGCTCAACCTTTCGAATTCCACCAAACAGCTCAATCACCGCCCACAACCCCCACAATCCCACAGCGAGCTTCACACCGTTGACGCTCCCGCCAAACCCTTTTCTCCATAATCTATCCTTGCGAACCATCACCTAGGAATAAAGTCCCATCAATCTCATACCAATCTCACAGCCCGTGTATCGACGCTCCCAACGATCTACACAATAGAGAATTTACGACGCAAGTTAGCGGAGGCACGCAAGGTTTATTTTACTATTAGTATGGAGCACGGAACTATAGGATGACACGGACGGGAGTGTATGTATGCGTTGGAGTTAATTACAATTTGCTCATGTTGCTTTTTGTTCATTATTGCGTGCAGATTAAAAAGCTTAGTTATTTGCGTAATGGTCAACTCGATGGTTTCTCTCTATGATATTGTGGTAGATTATCAGAGCCGGAGAGCAACGTCTGCTTTTCTTCCACAAACTACATCATGTTCCATTTTGCTCTCTGGCCATAACAGCCATTTTTGAGAGATGATATGTGAGATGTACCGAAGGGGGAGAGGTGGACTATTATTATACCACCTCTTCCCAAATTCAATGACAGATATGATCAATTGCATGGAGGACGGAACTAAACCTAGCGGATACCTCGTACCAAATTATCCAAATCGCTCAACCGCCGATTCGCCTTCGACACGCCAACTACCACGCTGCACGACCCCTCATCCTGTCTCCTACCTACCACATTTCTCATCCTCCCAAACGCATGACCCCATCTCTCAGGTATCCTTACCATCCTCTCCAGATCACAGCAAAATGAATGTTGCATTGTGGAGTACTATAGCATTTTCCTAGATTCAATAAATCAGGATTATGCAATGAAGACGGACTTCTAGCCAGCCATGGTGTTATATATCCATCTCGCTCGAATTCTAAAATTCCTCCTCTTCAAACCTAAGGTGATGACCAAGATTTGCAGCTCTTTGAATTTCATACGTAGCTATGAGGCTGGACTAGAACTGGCGTTGAAGCGACGATTTCGCTGAAGTGAAGAATCTGCAAATGATAGTGATACAGAACGAATGAACACGCGAGTTATTGGGGTTGCAATGGCGATACGATAGATAAGAAAAACAAGATAAGAGTTACAATTCATTTTTCAGATTAGAACTTCGCTAGTTGTGTTAACTGGGGTTTGGACCTGGATAGGGTAAATGTTAGCAACCGAAGCGAAACTCGCTTGGATTCTTCACTTTCCATATTTCGGGTGTTGTCCCGATTGAGTATGAGTATACCAATACCCGAACTCTAGCGATCAATTCATAAAAACACATTTTATGAGTGTACTGATAAGAACACTCATGCCTGTTTCCACAGTATATCTGTAATCTATCTTTTCTCCCCACAAGTCTTCAAAACAAAATCAACTCAAACCCGACAACAAGTCAAACTTTCCTTCATTCAACCAAACATAATCTCAACGACATACCTGCCCACCCCAAACCCAATATCCTCTCGTAAAAATGGCCTATCCAAGAGACACCTCCGAAAGCGAAGACCGGAGAAGTCACTCCAGAAACCCATCTCCCCAAAAACCACTTCGAAGAAAGCGCTCCGTAACCTTCGCCGACCCGCCCATCCCCCACAAATCAGAGCGACGGCGTGTAAAACGTGATCCTGTAGGGAAAGACAGAGTGAGTTATATGGGGCCGGAGAGGGCGATGAAGTATTTAGAGGAGCAAGAAGAAGATTCGTATGGGGATGTAGAATCGAGTTTGAGTTCGGGAAGCTCGAGTGGGAGTGAGTATCAGTATCGACCTGTTTACGGTGTTGAGGTTGCGGTACCTGGGGAGGGGAGGGGAGGGACTTACGGAAGTGAACGTGAAGAGAGTACGAGAAGTACGTATGTCAGGAATCCGGAGACGGGAGCAGGTGGTCGAGGTACATATGTTAGAGGACCAGAACCTCGGGACACGTACGTTCATGAATCTGAGTATCAAAAACACCGCGGTCATTCGCTTGGTTCATCCCCCGAAAGCGAAGCCGAGAGAAGAAGGCGACATAGACGAGTAATCGACGATCAGATAATCAGAGAAGCGCAAAAAACTAGAATGAGAAAGCGAAATGATGACCAGCATAGATACCAATCTCAGAAGTGAGTAGCGAGCCACCCCCACTAAATTCAGATGTCTAACTGAGATAGCAGATCCTCGCAACGTACAAGAAACGAAAAGCAACCAGCCAAAAAACCGACAAAAGAACCTTGGATCACGGATATAGGTACTTGGTGCGCGATTCTTGAATGGGCTTGTGTAGCACTTCATATTGCTGCTGAGCCTAGGGGTGGCTGGGCAAGCCTTTCCAAAGGGCGTATGAATGGTGCGAAAGTCGGCCGTGGGAGGAGGTGATTAGAAAATACTGTCTGGGTTTCGGATAGAGGTTTCTGGTTGGATATGTCAAGCTTCGCCGTCTGGAAAGTGTAAGGTGGTGAGATCTGATCGAGTGACGGCAAGACTACTTGACGTCCAGAATTATTTGATACATAACGCCCACTTCAGAACGTCGGAAAATAAGCATTGGTGTGTAAGATATTGCATGTTTTCCTTAAATTAGCAACAGGTTGCTGCTCATGATCTGGCGATTGATAAGCCATACTAAGACTATGGCTCCTGTTGGGGCCAACGGTTCCACATGCTGACTAGGAATTTTCATATTATTTAGAACAGTTATACCTAGAGATTCTGAAGAGTTACCGCAAAGAGATTCGGCGGAGAGAAGAATCGTTCAGTCATCTTATAGAATGGAATAGAGGAAAGTTTAAGCAACAAACATTGACAGCAAATGGTGACCCACAAAAAAGTGTTCTGTACAACTCAATGACTCCACTTGCGGCTGACTGCAGCAGCTTCATCTCAGTTTCAGCATCTCAAACCGGGAACAAGCAAGTTTTGATAGCTCTCTCTCGTCAAGATCGTAAGTAAGCGGATGAAGGCGCAGTGGTGATACTCGTTCGATTGCCCGAATTTACCTAACAGTTTGTGCTTCAACTTCCCCATCGAAAACCGGCTTAGATCAATGAGAAAGAGAGATAAGAACACCTCGCTTCCCATGCTTGTCATACTAATGCAAGCATCTGTTTGTCAGATATCCCCCACCAAAGTGGAGATATATCTCATGAGCTCGAACTTTTATAGGCCGGATTCTTATGAGGCGAATGCTTTTATTGTTGAAGACGAGTGTTTGCTGCTCGGAATGGGTACGTTTGCGGTTGTACGAACATTGGATGAAGGTTTTGGTGAGGCTTGAGTCTTCGACCTTGGGAAAGACAGGTGGGAAAATTCTTCTCCTTGGAAACTTTCGCATAAGTGTTGTTGCTTGCACAAGATACGTTGGAAGGGCTGACTCGTAATGGACAAGAAACCGAAACGGAATGATGATGTGATCCTGACGGATGTTGCATCTGCGCCAACGGCAGCTCAATATACCTCTTCTATTACCACGGCCTCAATCAGTAGCATGGCTGATGAAATTGCTGCTACCGCAATCGCTTCGTTGGAAACGATAATTCTACTTTCACCATCCGCAGTATTGGATGGCAGAACAACGCCTGAGCAGGGAGCATTAATAGCTTTGGGCATCATTTGTGGCCTGTTGGTTATAGGAGTTTTACTGTTCATGGTTCTTTACTTATCTGGTAAGAGATATGGACGAACGACCAACGTCCGAGTCGTACACAGTTCGCGGAGAACTCGCCAATCACGTCGACCCGCGGCACTTGATCGAAGAAGGAATGGTCCATTAGGTGACTTCGAAGCACTGGAATTTCCTGGCCAATGAGATATTGGTGGTTTACAGGCGACTGATCAAAGGGCGATGAGGGGAGGATACCCGGCAGAGATGCATGCGAATGGGTTATTTGGAGGTGTTGGTGGTGATCCTCGTCGAGATTATTTCGAGCAGGGAGGCCATCTAGCGAATGCTTTTGATGCCCCAAATGCAGATTACGGTGCCGAAATCATCTCTCAGCCAGATTCAGCACAGTTTCGTCGCTCTGCTATGAATGAGACTCCAATCGCTGAGCCACTTGAGGGAGGAGGTCTGGGAGGAAATCGACAACCGAATCGCGAAGCTCTTTCCCCAAGAAGTCATCGCTCCTCGAGGCTGTCCGGACGTGAGAATTTGGGAAGGAGAGAATCTTGGTTATGACTACGAATTTGTTTACCAATTGCCTCTTGTGAATATCGTCAAAGTTCTGGCAAGGACCTGGTCGATGAGATCTTAAATTGGTGTCAAGTGAGGGTCCATTCAGTTTTCTGCTGTCCGATCAGCTGAACGACGATAGTAAGTCTGGTACAATTGGTGCATGATTCGAACGAGACTCCTCGAAACGATCTGAATGTCAACATTGTTTAGTGAATGTATTTGAGACCATTACCGAGAACGTTTCTATAGGATGGGTAACGGGTTGACAAATCTAGAAATCGATAATCTGGTCTAGGACAGGAAGAAATAGTCTTGATCTTGAAATACTAGAATGTGTTCGAACGTAGAAATGTAATTGAAGTGATTGAAACAAAGAGGTTACCTAGACAAATGTACTTCGTACCGAAGAGGATGGAGGTTGGCTTGTCGACAGGAGAATGTTGCGCACAGACCACCCCTCCATCGTCGCTCATGACGAAGCGTCGCCAAGATCCAAACTCTCGATTGCATCTGCCTCCCAAACACCACCAAATGCTACAAACACCTACATTACTCACGACCACGACTTTGTGCGCCATCCAACAGACAAAACACGCTTCTGCTGAAGCTGGCGATCGGTCATAATGTGGAACGATGAGGACAATAACCCCTACGGGACCAGCTTTGAGCGCCGTGATTCAACAGCCTCCTCAACAGCGAACCCAAGTTCTCCGGGATCTCGTACGTTTGATACCTTATTGCTTCTCCAATTAACACAATGTGGAATTCTTTTCATACTGTAGATCTTACAGAAGCTGACGACGGCTGGGGACCCCTAGATAATGATTTCAACGGCCCCCGCACCCCCTCCACCGACAGCAATCATCAAGACCTAGAAAACGAACCTCATATCCCAGGGTACGGAGACGACCATGGAGACGACGCTGGTAGCGATGAAGAGTATGGGGTAGCAACTGAAAGACAGGGACCGAAGCCGAAGAAGGGGGGTTATGATAGTCGCATCGAACAGATACTCTACGAGAACCCGCAGCTTCCAATACTGATTGTCGACGCGGGTAAGAGCAATGAGAGTGGTGGAAAGTATATTGTGTATACAATTAGGACTGGGGTAGGTGTTGATACTGGGAGGATGGAGCATATCTGACGTTCTGCTTAGGATCTTGAAGTTCGAAGACGGTATTCTGAATTCGCAACTCTCCGAGACGCCCTGGCAAGATTACACCCTACCCTAATTATCCCTCCAATTCCCGAGAAACATACAATGGCAGATTATGCTGCAAATCCAACAAAAGCAAAACAGGACCAACAAATAATTGATCTGCGGAAACGGATGTTGGCAGTATTTCTGAATAGATGTCGGCAGATGGATGATGTTCGGAATGATGGGGTTTGGTGGAGGTTTCTGGATCCAAACTCAAGCTGGGTAAGCTCCTCTATCGGTGGTGTGAAATATGCTAATGTGGGTTTAGAATGAAGTACTGCACTCTCATCCCATCGCAAACATTCCAAAGTCAACTATGAAAGCTCCACCACTGGACCCCGCAAATCCAACACCTGCACATGCTCATCTTCCAGTTCCCGCTACTTCCGCGAAACTTAAGGGAACCTCATCATCAAGTACAAATCCTCAGGGCATGTCGAATCAACCTTCAGAATATCAATCAAGTCCGTCTGTTGCCGCCCATAGTACCCCAGGAATACAAGTATTTGGTAAATTTCCACCGGATTCACAAAATCTGAGCGAGCAAGACCTTGATCCTTATTTCATAAACTTTGAAGCGTCAACGAAAGAGCTTGAATTGCTTCTTACAGGACCGATCGAAAAGGTTAATCGGCGTACATTGACGCATCTTTCAACATTGTCTTCGGATTTAGCAGAGCTTGGCGCTAGATTCAATGGATTCTCATTGTCGGAATCTTCACCATCTCTTGCAGCCGCAATTGAGCGCGTGGGGCAAGCTGTTGACTCTTCATATCTTGCTACCGAGGAGCTTTCTGGATCACTAGGTGCAAGCTTTGCTGAACCCATGCGAGAAAGTGCTCAGTTTGCGGGGGTAGTACGAGGAGTTCTCCGATACAGAGTACTAAAACGGGTGCAGCAAGAAATGACAAATGATGAACTGGCTAAAAAGAGAGCATTACTTGAGTCGTTGGAAAGAAGCGAAACCGAAGCAAAAAGGATCGAAACATATCTTAGTAGCAGTGGGACAGGAAATTTGCCTCGAAGGTCAAATTCGTCAGCTAGAGACTCGCCACACTCTCCTAGACGCGAGAATCACCAAGATGATACCGCGTCTATCGATTCCGATTTCCCTCCAACACATGGAGATTCATCAAACACCCCATCTGCAGCTCAAGGTAGTCCTGAGGAACAGCCTCCACCAGTTCACCGTAAAAGCTCGAGCGGTAACTTTATCACAAATAGAATATTTGGACGTATCAGTCATGCGGTCCATGGAGTTGTGGACGTCGATCCAGAGAGAACTCGCAGAGACACAATTGGGAAGACGAGGGAGTCAATTGGACACCTGGAACAAGCACAGCGGGCTTCTGCGCAGGACGTAAGAGATGCAAGTGCCGGTATTTTGAAGGATTTGAAGAGATTCCAGGCCGAAAAGGAGGATGATTTGAAGCGTTATATGGTAAGTCTCTGAACCTCAAGATAGTTTTGTCTAATAAATGTACAGCTCGCGTATGCACGAAGTCAGATCGAGTGGGCCAAAAAGAATAAAGAAACGTGGGAGGAAGCGAAATCCGAAATTAACAAGATAGATCAGAATTAATGAGCCCAGAGTGGAAAGAGCATGAATCTGGTATTGCCATGCTTTATGGGAGCGGAGTCGACTGAAGAATGTAATTAATACCATAGCTGCGCGGCAGCAATAGAGCTGTTAACATCGTGATTGATTTTCTGAAGCTAACAGTCAATATCAAGATATTTTAAAGCTCTTCCTTACCTACCTCGGTTACCTTTATCCATAGCTCCCATGCAGCGCCATTCAGTTGGTCTTTCAATGAACAAGGTTCAAGCCGAGCCGAGTTGATCAATGCAAGCCCCGCAAATCCGGGGAAATGATGTCACTTTGGGGAATTTAGCTCCTCAGCCACACCACTCGCAACGACAACCCATTTCATGTGTAACTTTCCCCTCTTCTGCACTTGATTAATATCAAGACTGATTCCCCTCATCTTGACCAGATTTACTTCTAATTGATTGTCAATTTCGTAGGAATTTTACTAAACCTTTGATCATTGTACAGAATTCAAAATGGCGAACCCAAATATCTATAACAGCAGACTTGTGAGTTCAAACTAAATATCTATTGACCAACTTCTAATGTAAACAAGGATGCTTTTGATCTCTACCACAAGCAACAACAATCTCAACATTCCCTCCTCGAAGGTCCAGCTCTTCCAGCTCTGGGCCATGCCTTAGCTGGAGCAACCGGGACGGCCATCTCTAACCTCGCAATCTACCCACTTGATCTCATCATCACCCGTCTCCAAGTCCAACGTCAATTCCGAAACTCCTCCGTACGCACTCACGATGAATACGAAGGTATCGCCGACGCTTTGGACAAGATCTACAGCAAAGAGGGCGGCTTGAAAGCCTTCTACGTCGGAATCGTCCAAGACACCGGGAAATCCATCGCCGACTCCTTCCTTTTCTTCCTCTTCTACAACTACCTCCGCACCAACCGACTCCAAAAGAAAGGCCACAGCGCCACCACCCTCCCAGCTCTCGACGAGCTCCTGGTCGGCGCCATGGCCGGCGCCTGCTCCAAACTCTTCACAACACCCATATCCAACATCGTGACGCGCAAACAGACAGCCGCAATGCAATCCGCCTCAACCCCCGGCCCAACCATCGAACCTTCAGTCCGCAGCATCATCTCGGACATCCACGACGAGAAAGGCCTGCAGGGTTTCTGGTCCGGATATTCCGCAAGTTTGGTGTTGACGGCAAATCCGAGCATAACGTTCTTCCTTTACGAGTTCTTCAAACGCACGCTCCTTCCGCGCACTCAACGTGATGACCCAGGAGCACGCACAACCTTTCTCATGGCCGCCTTCTCCAAAGCCGTGGCCTCAGCCCTCACCTATCCCTTCGCGCTCGCAAAGAAGCGCGCCCAGGCAGGCTCAGCTCCCCCAGTCGACCCAGATTCCATGGAGGATATCAAGACCGAACTTTCCTCCGCCTCTACTTCGCGTGACGCCAAGCGTGCCGGCCGCAAGACGAAGAATGTGGCGAAGGAGAGTACGGTGTTCGCTACGATTCTAAGGATTTATCGAACCGAGGGCCCAGAGGCGTTGTACGAGGGTGTGTGGGGGGAGGTGCTTAGGGGGTTTCTTGGGCATGGATTGACTATGCTTATTAAAGAACGGGTACATAGTTTGATTGTTGCGGCGTATTATTGGGTTCTCAAAGCACTTCAGAGGTACCCGAGTCCGGAACAACTTGCTGAGCGCGCGAAGGAGGCGGTTGGGGGCGTGCCAGAGACAGCGAGGGGCATGATCGAGTCCGGCAAGGAGATGGTTAATAACACTCTCTCATCCACATCGACCTCGACTAGCAACACGGTGAACCAGGGGAAGGAGAAAGTCGAAACGGTACTTGACCACGTGAATAAAAATGGGAGTGCGGATGGCCCTGGTGGGAGCGCGTATGAGGCGGCCAAGAGCCCGGAGAAATTGCAGAGTCAGGTTGCGGGGAATCTGATGGGGAATGCGCAGGAGCAGTTGGGGAGTAGTGAGGTGGGTGGGGGTGTGGAGAATGGGAGTGTGGGGAGTAGTGTTGAAGGGAAGAAGGATGGGAATTATTGAGGTGTGAGGTGAGTAGCTGAGTGTTTGAATCGATTTTGTATTTTTATGGGTATGTTTTGTGGAGATTGTATTTTGGTGGTGAAAATGTAAAAATGAGATGGATGAGACGGATGAGTAATATGGATACGGCTGGGAATGGGCAACGAAAATGGGTGGTGGGTTGGGAATTATGTAATTTAGTTTAGCGTTTATGATGATTTGTAAATACATTTTTCTTGATACACTGGTATCGATGTTTATGTCATCACTTTACTAGATTGACTGTATATTCTAACGAGTAATCATGTAGTCACCCGGCCTCCAACGTCCGTAGAGAAATATAGGACACTTCCTATTGGGATCAAAAGTATGTAGCTGCAGATCAACAACATGAGGCAGAATGTCGACCACAGAGAATGATGGACTATAAATTATGAGTCTAGGCCTTTTAGTCAAGACTCGAGGATGGAGGTTTCGTGGCCTTGATATAAAATGGTGTTGGGAAATGTGCTAAGATTGCGATGTTGGCTGGGGGTTCACTGGGTTGGGATGATGAGATGGGTATTGGCGTGGTAAGCGAAGTGCTGTAAAAGGCAGGGCCTGAGTCTGATTTGTTCCTTTTCGACTATCCCACTCAGTTGAAAAGGAAAATCTATATCTATATCCTTTATATTCTAACTGTCCTAACACTGAAACGCTACACCACTCCTCTCAACCATATTACTCCCCGCCCCCGAAAACCCCGTCCCTTCACTCTTAATCTCCACCAACCCGGGTCTGATTTTATCTTTCTCCTTCTTCCCTTTCTTCCCCTCCTCTTTTCCTTTCGCCTTCCGCTCCGTCACATCCTCCTCACAAACAAAACACCTCACAACCCCCACCTCCGCCTCTGGCGCATGCGGATCCGCCTTCATCGGTGCCATGAACTTCCCCACGCAGCTCTTACACAACACGTGTCCGCAGGGTTTGGTGAGCACGGCTTTCGAGGTGTTGGTTAGGGGTTTGGTGCATGCCGGGCAGATGTTTGGGGGTGCGGAGCTGGTGGTGGATGTTGCGGATGCGGAGGTTGAGGTTGATGAGGTGTTTTTGGGGGTCGAGAAGTGGATGGTGATTAGTGTGTGGAGGGAGTAGGGATGGGGGGTGTTTGATGGGGAGGAGGGGCAGATGGGGAGGGTTTTGTGGGTTGTTGTGAGGGCGTGGAGGGTGGATTTTGTGTTTGAGGAGGGGGTTATGGAGGGGACCCAGAAGGAGGGGAGGGTGGTTTTGGATGCCTGGGTTGTTAGTTAGGTTAAGCACCTGAGGTTTTAGGGGGGGACGTACTTTTTCTTCGTCGATTGCTTTACGGGCTTTATTTCTCTCATCTTTTGCGATTCGCAGCAGTTCATCCTCATCTAACTCAAACTTCCTCTTCTCACCCCTCTTCCCCGTTTCCTCCTCAACAACAACCTTTCCCCCCTCCCTCCCTACAATCTTCCCCCCATTCCCAACCTTTACTTCCAACCCCATCTGCACCCTCTCAAACTCCCTCACCGCCCTCTCCCTCGCCTCCTCCTCATCCCGATCAGCATCTATATCCTTCTCTTTGCCTTCCTGCTCCCGAATCTTCTCCATACGTTTAATATCTTTCTTCTGCGCCAAGATATTACTTAATGCGCACTCTCGACAGAAGATATCGCCGTGGGGACAGGACACGGGGTCACGGGCGGGGAGAAGACAGAGACGACATGATGCAAAGGGGAGGAAGGAGTCCCGGGATAAGCGCGTTTTATTGGAACTCCAGGCGGATTTGGCGAGGTCTCGTTCGTGGGATGTGAAGACTGCGCGGGAGGTGTTGCGTTTGCCTGGGGGTGTTAGGTTTTGTGTTTCTGATGAGGGAATTGTGCTTACTATGTGACATGATGAAGAATGTTCTTCAAGGGTGGAGTTTTATTTTGATGATATTGTGTTGATGTAATTCTTATGATGTCAATGTGACTCTGATCTATGGCTATTCTTCTGAAGAAACGTGACCACGTCTATAGTGTTGGTCCTGACTTGGAACTATGGGTGTGTGGACAGGAGTTTTGTATTAAATTATGTGCAGAAGGTCTTTGGTAGCTTTTCCTCCTTATCTCTTTCTTCTTCAATATATAGCCAAGTTGTGGTTCCGAGAGCTTTAGATGGTCGAACTTGTACGGTGTTGTACCCAAAAGCCTCGGCCATTCGTCAACAAAATGATAGTATCTCGGCTTTCGGCGAAACTATATTCCATGCAAAATACCCATGCTAGATAAACAGGGTTCTTTCCCGTACGTCACTTGCCCGACCTGCATCTTTTCTGTCGCGCATCCTACTAGTTGCCCCTCGTCTTTTATATCCTCATTTGCCTAGACGCTCCTTAATGGCCACTACATTCTTCCCTTCTTTGATACCGGGTATGCGATAGCAAAATGCCCGTGGAAAAGGCCATCACGTCCCCACCTCCACCCTCGAGTCCGACTCTACCATGGCGGGCCACTTCTACTGTGGTCATGGGCATGACCGCCGTCATTTCGAGAGCGTTTTTGTATGGCCTTAATAAGACTGAAACGATAGGGTTGGATCGCTTTTTGGAAATATTGGATGCGAGGAAGGATGTGCAAAACAGGGAAAGAGGGTTGATTACTGGTGCGCAGTATTGGATCTTGTTGGTTAAGCAAAGCTGATAATGAAATAGTCTCAAACCATGTTAGCGTGTATGTCAACTGAAACTCATATGCTGGCGCCTGCTTATATCAACAGCGTCGATGATCCCTTAGTATGGGGCGTGCTGCCGATCAGATACGCGCTCAACCCCTCGAACCATAGATGGAGCTTGGGAAGTTATGATATATGCTTTACCAACAAGTAATTCTCCCTTTTCATCTCTTCTTAGCTCATGCTCATCAATCCATTGCAGAATCCTCTCAAAATTCTTTACGCTCGGTCAAGTCTTACCCACCCATCGAAGCCAGCACTCGTCTTTCGGTGGACTCTTTCAACCTACCATTACTCAATCCATCCGACTACTATCTTCTCCACCATTTCCTAAGACCTACTCCGCTGTACCATCCTCACGTCCTTCTACAGTCTCCGAATCAACGCCATTATTAGCAGACGACCCATTCTCTTCTGGCTCCCTTACATACTCTACAAATGGTACAGATTCCTTTCCAGCCCCATCCGCATATGAGGCGAACAGGCACGCGTGGGTACATATTTTTCCAGAAGGTCGAATACACCAACATCCGAAAAAGTCATTACGTTATTTCAAATGGGGTATCTCGCGACTCATACTCGAATCAGAACCTCTGCCAGACATAGTGCCGATGTTTATTGATGGAAATCAGGATATCATGCACGAGTCGAGAGAATTTCCCAGATTTTTGCCTAGAATAGGAAAGAATGTTCGAGTTGCATTTGGCGAAAAGGTTGATGGGGAGAAAGTGTTTGGGGAGTTGAGAGCGAAGTGGAAGAATCTTGTTCAATTACAAAAAGAAGCGTTGATCAAGAAAGGGGCGTTGATGGATATGGAAATGGGCGATCTTACAGAAGGTCTGAAGCATTCGAAAGAAGCGCAAGCATTACGAGAAGAAGTTACCCTTCGGATTCGAAAGGAAGTCCTAAAGGTCAGGGCAAGTCTGGGATTGCCTGACGAAGATCCAAAACAAGGTCTTGTCGAAACTTGGATCGAGGAAGGTCCGAAGAGGACTGGACAGATGGATGATGGAAGTTTTGTTGGCGAAACTTAATTTCTTACCATCGATGTTGTAATAAGTGTTAAACTAGACATGTACCAATAGCGGGCTTTGGGTAATGGAGTTCAGGACTGGAAGGTTGCCTAAGAGGTGGATAGACAAAATGTAAAGACAATCCTTGGAATACTAATTCTTAGACAGTATAGATGAGCGGCAGTGCCATTGCGTCTGTTGTAGCATTTGAGAGGTATTTGTGGTTGATCTCCTTACTGGGTCTCGTGGCAACCCACGCATATTTGTCGAAAACACCACATTTGCTCTTTCCTTCCTACGCCTTTCTTCACCGAACATTGCCTACGCGAAATTTCACAACCATCGATCTACCGATTCTGTTTGGATCCATAGTAGCAAGCATTCTTCCCGTCTTTCAGCATTCGTTCACGAGCGATACTTCTAAGGAATTTGCTTGTAGTGAATTCTTCTTGGTTGCGATATATTATCAACAAAGTCGGCTCAAAGCAAAACAATCTTCTATTTGCATAACAAACACTCAGCACCAGTTTATATTTCTACTAGCAACCATGGCTTCGTCCTCACCACCAAACATAGCATCCTCTCCACGATTATATTCAAGCACAGGAAGCCCAGTGCTCAGAGTAAGAAGGACAACAACACCCACAATAACCTCCTCACCACCCTCAACTCCCCCAGCGGCTCGAAACAAGCGTATCAAGAACGTCGCCCAAGAAACCAAAGAATGGGTCATCGACTACGCCACCGAACACGGCCTTGGAAACACCTTGACAGCCGATCGTAAGTCTGGCGCCCTGTCAAATGTGGCGATGTTCAACAGCGATCATGAGGATTTTCACAAGGACTATACGACGACGAAGGGCCAGGATTTGCCGACGGCTCTAAAGGTCGCTAATCTGGATAATCAGCATGCGAGATATGCGCATGCGAAGGCGAGGTGGATTCATGCTCCTGAGCGGGTGGAACTGAAGGCGGAGGTGGAGAGGCTTATGGATGAGGAGTTGAAACTGGGGGATGGGGAGGGGGAGGGGGAGGGATTGAGTTTTCAGGCGAAGGTTGGTATTTACTCGTATGTGGATATGAGGATGGATATGCTGACGGGATACAGGCTTGTTTGATATCAGGACGCCGTTCGAGAAAAAGATTGTATTCTGGGATGGACAGCCAACCTAGCTCGACGTCAACAGTGGACAAGCGGTTTGGATATCAGGTCCAACTTCAAAGGCTTGTTGATGGATTTGCTGGGAATACGCATGTTACGACACTTTATTTTTTGTATACCACGTCATTTTACGAGTTTCGGAATGCGCTGCGTGATGCGACGCAGTTATGCAAGATTCCTCCTGATCCGGTGGTTGAGGCGCGAGTAATCAGTTTCCGCAACCCTATTCCGAACGAGGAGTCTGAAAACAACACGGAATCACAGAGAGAAACTTCTACCACGTCAACCAGCTCGCAGCTCACGAACACCACACCATCAGAAACAGAGAGAAACTCAACCATAACACCAACGAGTTCGACACCCATCGAAACCCCCAGTCAAATTCCCGCAAAACCAAGAGAACAAAACGGCTACCTCCTCTCCGACGGCGATTGGATATATAAACGCCAGAAACTCCATTTCACGGACGGGAAGCAGATGTGTATCACGGAGGATTCGAGAGGGAAGATTGGTTGTGAGGAGGATTATTGGAAGATGGTTAGGTTGCTGAAGATGGCGAATAATGCGAAGAAAGTGGTAGTTGGGGAGGATAGGTCGAGTGAGAAGAGTGGTTTGGGTAGGGGGAGAGGGGAGGGGAAAGTTGATATTCTGGATAAGAAGTTTGATTGGAGGTTTACGCATGGGTTGTGGATTATGCATGTGAGTACTCCTATTCTACACCGTCCTTTTCCCTGTTCTCAGTCTTGTGGTTTGTGGATTTTTTGGGGTTGTCCTGATTTTCACTAGCAATTGGATTATGATCAGCATCAACGGTGGAAGGAGAAGAAACAGAGGGAGAAAGCGGAGGATGAGGCGCTTAGGAAGAGGCATCTTGAGGAGCATGGGGTGGAGTTGGGTCAGTATTGGGGGGAGTGGAGGGATGAGGTTGCGGGGAGGGAGTGAGGGTTGGATAGGTGTAATGAAGGTGCAATGCAATTTTTGTAGTTTTCACGTTAAGGAGTTTATGGATGAGGTAGATGAGGTGGATTTGGGAAGGGAAACTGGTAGGGCGTTTGGATAGAACGACGTGTAGGATAGCGGATTAGTTTTCGTCTGTTTATTTCTTATTTTCATAACACTTCGAATGAGATGCGAGTAAGCTGGAATCTCTGGAACTCAGCAGGTGTAGCAGACAAAAAGATATTTGAAGTCGCGCTGGGCGAATCCCTCGATGAACAACTTAACTTGTGTTGCAGTTTCTTTTTCCGACTCGTCTGAGACAAACGCTCACAATTTTTTAGAAAGAAGCTGAAGGCTCCACATCAACAACCGAAATCGATCTGACATCTACACGTTTGTTATTCACTTGTGGATATCATCCCAACAATCGCGTAGACACCACTTTTACACCACGTAGAATTCGCGCTCAGCATTAAACCTCAACGACCGACTTGACCTTGGGACTCTACGACACACGTAGTTTATACCTTTTTCACCAAACTCTACCCCTCAATCCTACATGTCTTCTTGCAATACCCCACCTCATCACTACCCACCACCACTAAACGGAAAATGTGCTTCCCCTGCTTCCCCTACGCAGACATCGAATTGAAAGATGATCCGAGGAATCCGAAGAAAGGGAAGGATGGGAAGGCTAATAGTGATGGGGTTTTCTATCATGATCCGGTTAGTGGGACGATTGTTAAGTTGGTTGGGGGGAGGAAGGGGAAGGGTTATGTGAGTTGAGATTTTCTTTGAGATTTTTTTCTTTTTTGGTTGGCGATATGGGGGGGATTTGGGAAGGGTGTTTGGGAGGGGATGAGGAGGAGAGGGAGGGGGAGACTTTGAGGTGAGGGGAGCGCAATGAGGAGGAGGAAAGGAACATGCAATGAAGCAGAGATCTGGGGAGCACTGGAAGAGGAAAAACAGAGGAAAAAGGAATGGGAAGTGAGATGCAGAATTTTGATGGGGCAAAAGTGAGGTGGTATTCACCTTGGACATCTCGAAGGGAGTAGTTTCCTTTTTTGGCGGAAGCTTTTGGAAGAGTCATATCTGGAATCTCCAACGTCAATTCAACATCCATCGAGTCAACAACAACAGCTTCAACTATAACAACACTTTCCAACTACAACCACACGTCATCCACAACAACCAAACTCAATCCAGCCCACCGCATCGAGCCACAAAATTCCGATCTAAACACCAGCCCACACATTTTCGCATCCTCACTTCCACCCCAAAATGTCTTCTTTCACCCCCCAAGTCCGCGACACCACTCTCGGTCCAAACGTCCACACTTACATCCCCCGTGCAGACGGTGCCATCGTCATCAACGGCATCGCGTACTTTCCTGATGGACCGAAACCTGTTGTACCGGCTACGCTGCCGATTCCGGTTACGACGAGCAATGTTTCGCAACCTGCGCCTGTTGTTGGGTATGCGGGGAATGCTATGGTATGAGGAGTTGATTTTGATTTTTGATGGATTGGTTCTTGGGGAGGAAAAGAGAGGAGGATATTTCTTTTTGTTTTCATTTTCTCCTCGACTTTGGATGGATTGAACATTTACTAACACCCCCCCCCCAGCCAACCCAACCCATCCAAACCGCCCCCCTCCCCGTCCCCCAACCCGCCTACATCCCCCCTCCCCAATTCTACCCCCAAGCACCCACCTACGCCTACCCACCCTACCCCTACGCACCCCCCCAATGGGCACACCCCGGCGCCACGCCCTCGGAAGTCCTCACCCAGAACATCATGCACACCGAGACATCCGCGAAACAGGAGATGAAGCCCGCAGACGACGATCCGCATCGCTTCTACATGGTGCGCGAGCTGGATGGGAGTTGGAGTCGGCGGAATCGCATGACGATTGATAGTGGGGATATTGGCGAGTGTAGGTGGTTTGCGCGGGAGGGGGAGTTTTATGCTGTTAGGCTTGCGAGTAGTTAGGGAGGATGGGGGAGAGGTATGTAAGGGTTAGAGTGATTTGGGGTTGATGTTGAAGCTGATTTTGTGTAGATGATTTTTGTGAGAGGGTGATGGATGGCAATCATTACGGAGGATATAACAAAAGGTCAGAAGAGAGAAATGAATGGTGGTAACTTCGGAGGATGAGAGAAGGCAGAGAATCAAGTTTCAACTGGAGGTGTAAGAAGGTTTCCGATAAGTTGAGTTGCTTTCAAGCATGCGGGGTTAGCGAGGAGTTTTAAATTTGGAGTTGAAGGGAGATACATATATTAGTGTGCTTTGCGCTACCAGTGTTTACATGGATGATAGGAAGAGATTAATATGACAGGAATGAAGTGGAAAAGTTTTCAACAGAAATTACCAAATATATATTAAATATTCGTGATGCTATGAGCGTGTGAGATGTACTTTGAAGTTCTCCAATAGGTAAGTAAAATAAACCTTTTTTTATTTTAAGAGCTCAAAGCTCGTGGAATCCGGTACAAATATCTACCCAGCTTAACCGTGCATTGTTATATAACTCATTCAACGAGGAAACCTGCCGAATCCTTTCTCATGGATACTTTATTCTTATCGGTGACTTACCATGCTGGTATCAACCCTTTACGCCCGACGTGCGAGCGTACCATTCTCCCTCCCCACCCCTCCCTCACCACTACCAAGAAGTGCACCTACCGACCTTGATATCCAAGAAGTAGATCCACCATTTTTATCACTATACTTCCTGACTCATGAACGGGCTTAACTCGCAACTTGTGATTAATAAGATAAGGTTGAGTGGGAAGAGGAGGTTTGGGTTGGATAGAACGCGGGTGGTGTGGAGATGAGGTGGTGTTGCTTTGAGAGAGAGGAATCTGTGTGAGGGGGGTGAAAGTGAGTGGTGAGGGAAGGGAGGGGAAAATGGGGGAACGTGTGGGAATCACTAAGTGCGCTGTTGGCGGTTGAGTTGGGAAGGGCTTGTGAAGTGAGAGATTTACTGGGAATGACCGGTAATGTGTCGAATCAATTGAATAAGTATATCATTCTATAGTCATCTCCATTCCACTGGGCTAGCTCAAAACTAAGAGCGCAATCTCAAGCGGTTCTAAACCGACTTTAACTAACATTCCTCCTTCGATAGTCCATCCTTTATTTCCATACAAGAGGCTCTCTACGCTCGTCACCTTGATACCTTCCGGTAGATGAATCTTGACTTTCCCCCTCGAAGAAAAATACAACCCATTAGCCACACCAACCATAACCTTCCCCCCAACAGCCCACGCACTAGCATCTACACTCGCACCCTCAACCCTCAACTCCCTAACAGGCTCCGTCCCAAAAAGAAAGCCCATCGCCAGATCCGTCCCAAAAACCTTCCCCAGTTCCCCACTCCCAACATTAACATCGTCCGTGCTCGGATAAATCCAATACGTAATCCCCTTCGCCCCATGATTCACACTCAACATCATCATATTAAGCACCTCACTCCCCTTCGGCAAGCGCGGCCAGTAACTCTGTTCCCCGAACGCCTGGATGACGGACCATGTGGGTTTCTGCAGCGCATATGGGATAGCAGCTTGATACGCTTGAATATCATCGAGTCTCGTCGCGACGTCGGTGAGGGAGCCGACGCAATTGTCGCAGCCGCAGTCGCCGTATGTAGTATTGCAGACTGTACCCCAGGGAATAGAATGCGTGGCGTTGATACCCACCGGATAGGCGTCTTGCCAGATGAGATCCGCGCCGGCGGCGTATTCTTCGTAGTAGAAATCTTGACAGTTGAGCACGAGGGAGACGGGGTGATAGGGGTCTAGTTCGCGGAGTTGATCGTAAGCGAGTTTGGTAGAGTTGAGCGCGTAGACCCAGCCATCGGGTTCGTCGGCTGTATACCACATGAGCAGGGAGGTGCGATCCTTCCATAGCGCAACTTGGTCGGAAATGCGCGTGCTGTTTTGGAAGGCGAAGCGCATGTCGTAGATGTTGAAGAGGTTCAACTCGTCGAGACGATCCCAGTATTTGGAGAGCGAGTCGATGGGGTAGGCTTGGTCGGGACGGCCGCCGTCGGGGACGATATTGATTGTGTTGAAGCCTTGGGCGGCGTAGGTGTTTAGGTGGGTGAGGTCGAAGGTTGAGGGGGTGAGGTAGCCGCCGTCTACGTAGTGGCCGTTGGGGAAGATGGGGTACCAGCCTTTGTATTTGTTGATGTTGTTTTGGACGAGGAGGCCACCGTGGAGGTTATCAATTTTGACGGCGCTTCCGTAGGTACGGGAGGGGAGGACGTAGATTTCGGTGGTGGATTTGAAGGTTTTAGTGCTGCCTGGGATGGTAGCGTAGAGGGTGATCGGGTAGGGGGTGAGGCGGGGTGGAAATTGAGCGAGGGAGAAGTTGCGGATGTTTCCAGTGGTGTTTAGGTCGATTTGAGAGACGAGGATTGAACCGATTTCCTGGCTGTAGATTTGGAATTTCATTACATTGAGATTGGATGGAGGAGCATCGAAGGGTTCCCCAAAGACATGAGATATCTCAGCTCCAACGATGAAAGAGCCGATTCCATCAGTCTCAAGGAAGATGGTGTATCTGGGGTGGACTGTAATGTACAACAACGGATCTTTTTGAAGTGATGGAAATGCAAATTGGCCTCCTGGATTGATCGATTTATCTCTATCATATTGTCAGTACAGTTTGGAGACAAAGAGATGATCAAACCTACTTGCTCTGATACGGTTTCCCACACCAAGTATCTACACCAGGAGGTGCATTTGATTGACCACATACGAGGCTCGCCAGCACAGTGGTAGCCAACCAAAACAAAGCCTTTTGAAACACCATCTTGAATATCGTGGCTTTTTGTGGTTACACCAACCGATCAGGGGCTTCGGCTCAATTTATCTGTAGGATTTCGACTATCAGATAGCTTTGCCACACATCGACAGACAAATCCCATGCCTTGAATTTAGAACTCCATCTTTGATGTTTGAATGAGGTTGTGATCGTATGATGTTACACAGTGCAACGTTGCTCAATTCGATAAGAAGTCTTAGCCCTCGTGGAGTTTATCCTTCTAAACTTATCCGGTGTAGATCTGCAGAGCGGTGTAAAGTTCGTCTCGAGGAGGATAAAATCATTGTCGAATACCTCGGGAGCTTCCGACATCTGGTTATATCAGCATATCAGAGTCGATGTAATCTTGACATATTTCCTTGAAACAATTGACGAAATGTAGTATCTTTTGTCAATTGTTTTGAAGCAGTATCATGCTTGGTCCGCCACCTATCTGGTGCATCACAAGCCGGAGAATAATCAGTGGTTCCGAATGAAGAAGGTAGCATTTCCGAGTATGCATCGCGGCTAAGTGGGGTATATCAACTGTTGAGTAGTCTTCCAATGTCGAGCACTTCTATAGTGTAGTCTTTCGAATAGCTTCAATGATTTTCGATGTCCGTCGGAATAGAAAAGTCCCTCGGGCTTTGAGAGACTTGAGAGCTAGTTTGTCATACTTAGCCCTGACTTCTATTGAGTTTTAAAGAGCCATTTGAACGAAGGAAGTGATCGATTGGGATTGTCCTTCTTGTAGAAGAGCATTGAAGAGTGGACCATGAGAGAGGAGAATCATGACTGCAGACGCTCGGACCTCCAGGGGTGGATCACGTGACGGCTTATTGTGCCCCTTCTTCTCTTCTTCAAGCGAGACAACTACAAATTCATCTCATCATGCCATGAGTCGATGCTGTTACGTGTATGAATAACATCCAGCTCGAAAAGACGAATGTCTACTGATTGCGTCTGACTCCTGCGATGCCATGATGCTATCCGCACGCGACCCCTTCGACGTCTCCGAAGTTGACTGACATCATGTATTCAGCTTTTGCCACTGATGTATGAATAGAAATGCCTCGTCCGCTACGACTGAGTGTTTTTCAAAGATATCAGCCCATGAGTTATCTTCGGAATTTAATTAAGAGTGCTCTGCCAGTTTCTATCGCAAATACTCTTTCCAAAATGGCAGCAGCAAATCGTTCATCACTTTCCGCGGCGACCCAAGGAAAAGGATCAACAAAGCCAGCCAACATCTCGGATTATGATTCCGTGAAGGAACCTAGCCGTCTTATTTACTCTAAAAATCGGAAACTTCATGATATCAAATCTCTGACCATCAAAGTTAACGATGATCCTGATGGTGCTGTGCCGGGCTTTTTGCATATTCCCGCCTCACGTCCGTCAAAACCAGATTTTGCAGCCATTTTATTGTCTGGAGCAGGTGGTGGTGTGGTAGGGCCATCATCGATATATATGTCCATCGCCGAGAAACTTTCAAGCTTGGATACGGGAATACCGGTTATGCGTCTTGATTATCGGTATCCGGCACGAAATAAATACTGTACCAGAGACGTCCTAGCTGCGATGGATTATATCGAATCCAATTACTCCATCTCGAAGTTTGTCTTGGTTGGATGGTCTTTTGGCGGTGCACCAGTCTTTGCGGTTGGTGGCATGGACTCCAGAGTCATTGCTTGTGCGACAGTGGCAAGCCAGACAGCAGAGACGGAAGGGATCAGAAACCTTGCACCCCGACCAGTACTCTTGCTTCATGGAAAAGCGGATCGGACTTTGTCACCAAGTTGCTCACGGAATCTGTATGAGCTTTACGGTCCGAGAGGTGATCGAAGGATACATATTTTCGATGGCGATGATCATTCGTTGACAAGACATGCTGCAAAGGCAGAGGAAATGCTTTGTGATTTCATTGCGGAGGTTGGTGGATTGAAGATTAGCGAGACTGATCAGGAAGATGTTGTGAGGAAGGAGTTGGTTGATGATGGTGAGAGGGTGGAGTTGATGAAGAAGGGTGGTGATTTGAGGGGTGAGGAACGGGTGGAGTGAGGGTTTCACCAGGCGAAATACGAGGACAACAATTACCAATAGAAGTTCAGATGTTGAGGCATTCTGGAAACCGATTTGGTCCCCTGTTTCACTCTCTTACACCACCGCTGCGAAATACTAGCAAAGAAACTCCAATCTGCTGCGTATTGACTGATATCGTGGGCAGATTACCAACCAAAGTCCGGTATCAGTGAAAGCTACCGTGGCTTGTCTTGAACGGTCTGTCTAAACATTACTGGCTAACTTTCGGCTGGTAAGGTAATTCTTAGTGCCCATTTGACTAATTTCCAAGTGTTTGCAGAGTCCAGACTTGGTTCCATTTAGTTTTAACATCTCAAAAGGCATCACAAGGAATCAAAAAATTGAAGTTTAAAAGATTTGACGAAATATACGGTAGTGTGTCAATTGAATCTATGGGACGGTAATATATTACTTACGTCGATTCTCACTTGTTTAGAGGCAGGCTGCTCCTGGACGGGCATAAATCCGCATCAGATTAATTGATCGACACGTCAAGTCATGTTCTGATGTATGCCAAGACCTCTCTGAATAATGGCGAAATTTAATATTTTGCTGTATAACACGCAGTATCTCATTTAAGACCACAAGTAGGAGAAAGAAAATGATATTTTGGGTAGAGTCTCGTCTTGTATCGACGACAAAAATTGTTTAGACATGGGGAAACGAACTTTCAACGAAAGAAGACAGCCGTATCCGGCTTTTTGACATGAAGCTTTAGCAGCGAGGCAGCTTCCTAGTCGACTGTCAAAGCAGCTTACTGCACATGCTGATCTTTTCGTACAACTAGATCAAACCTCCCCCACTATCGGTTGACGGTCGAACACACACCGAGTGATACTAACCCCAGATATCTGGGGACCCCGCAAAATATCATCGCATACGGCTTTCCGTTGGGGAAGCTCTTTCGGCAAGAATCCCGGGACTTTCAATATAAGAATCTTGTTCACTTCCACAAGTTCACATTTGATCTTTCTCACCTCTTATTCCTCAGAACTAATTTCATCATGGCCACAACCGAACAAAAAGAAGGCTCAATCCATCAAGATGAATATCCTTCCAAACCCTCAAACAATCCCATGTTTAAAGGCGTCTCACCCGAAAAACAACAAATCTACCTCGCCTACGCAGCCAAAGATGACGAATGGAAAACCTTTCACACAAAAAAGCTACTACGCAAAGTAGACTTCAGATTATTACCGCTGCTGGTGATGATGTACCTTTTGAACTTTCTAGATCGGAGTAATCTGGCACAAGCGAGACTCGGCACGCTGGAAGAAGATTTGGGGATGACAGGGACGGATTTTAACTTAGCGACGTCGATTTTGTTCGTGGTAAGTTCTCGAAGATCTTGAGGAAGTACGAAAGGCTGATGAAATTAGGGATACTTACTAATGCAACTCCCTTCGAACCTGCTACTCACCCGAGTCCGACCATCGATCTACCTCGGAACAGTTATGACTATTTGGGGTGTAGTGTCAACCGCCCAATCCGCAGTCCACTCTTTCGGCTCCCTGCTCGCCTGCCGGATTATGTTGGGTATTGCGGAAGCGCCGTTCTTTCCTGGTGCCATCATGCTCATGTCATCTTGGTACACTAGACAAGAGCTAAGTCATCGCATCGCATGGTTCTACTCTGGTAGTGCGCTTGCGAATATGTTTGGTGGTGTCCTGGGAGCAGGTGTGTTGGGTAATCTGAATGGAGCGCATGGGATTGCGGGGTGGCGGTGGTTATTTATTATCGAGGGAGTAATTACCATTGGTATCGCTCTTTGTGCAATGTAATGCTCCAATATAATTACTCAAGATTGCTGGCTAATCTGGTTGTAGTTTCATCCTTCCTAATTTCCCAGCGTCTTCGATGTGGTTAAGCGAAGACGAAAGATCTTTCGCTGAATGGCGACTCGTGGACGACGCGAAGGAATCCGATGATACTGATGCTGTATCTCTTCTAGCTGGACTGAAGATGGCACTTACGGATTACCGAGTCTATATTTTCCTGCTCTTCCAACATGTTTCTCTTCTTTCACAGACCTTCCAGTACTTCTTTCCATCCATAGTGGAAACGCTGGGCTACGGACATATTGAAACTTTGCTTCTTACAGTCCCGGTTTGGTTCGCTACCTTCCTCGTTTCTCTTTTGGTGACTTGGACATCTGGAAAGACTGGCGATAGGTCTATCCACATCATCTGCTTGATGCTTGTATCTGCCGTCGGCAACGCAATCGCTACTGGCACAACCCAGACTGGTGCCAGGTTCTTCGCTATGTTCCTGATGCCGTGAGTCTTCCCTCCCTACTTCTACTTATGATACTGATTTTCTTCAGAATGGGTGCCGTATCAGCCTACCAAATCATCGTCGCCTGGGTCGCCAACAGTTTTCACAGACCTCTCGTAAAACGCTCTGCAGCAATTGCAATCTGCAACATGTTTGGCAACACGGCGTCCATCTACGGTTCTTATATGTATCCAAAGTCGGCTGGTCCGCGATACATTCCTGGAGGAAGCGCTAACGCGGTAATCTGTTTGCTTGTTGCTATTTTTGCTGTTATTCTAAGGTTCGTGCATATTCGTGAGAATAAGAAACTTGAGATGGTGGAAGCGGAGGCGATGGGTGAGTATGAGGGCGATAATGGCAGGGAGAGGAGTGAGGGGTTTAGATATGTGTTTTAAAGTGTTCTTGATACAATGTGTTAGTAAGTCTGAATAACCCAAAGCATTTTCTCTCGTGAAATTCAACGAATAAAAGTAGGATAGAAAGTTGAATTACGATAATTAATGTTTAAATTTCCATATCTCGTTTCCACAGATATCATTATCCATCATAAATCTCCCAAGCTTAGACGCTTTCAAGATGAAATAGCTCACGCATCTACTACTGTTGAACAGGTTGATACTGCTGTCCCGAAGGCTGACTATAATAAGGTTGCTGTCCATACTGCCCTTGAGTCTGCGGTGCATACTGCGTATTCTGTCCCAACTCACTCGGCTGCTGTTGCATCCCATGCGCCTCAAGATTATGCGTCTGCGGAGTTGTTGAATTCTGTTTCTTAAAAGCCAACCCAAATACCACAACCGTCGCAATGAATAAAAGCCTAGACAAACTATCAGACCCCGATCCCGTATCATGAGAGGGGTTTTGTATTGAAGAACTCACATCTCGATAGCACACAACCCAGCACACGCACTCATCATATTCAAATAGGGCCACGTCGCCACATACGCCGCTCTCTTCTCCAGCCCTCTTGCACAAACCCCTCCAGAGCCATCATTATAACAACTTTCAATTGTCGTCGCGTACTTAAAAGTCGCTCGTCGAGCCGCTAGGGCACCCATGGCTGCGAGCCAGAATACCACGGCGGTAGCATTGGCGGCGAGAACCGCGAAGGGGTTGTAGATTTTTTGGAGCGCGGCGACGCGTTCAGGGAGGACGCTGTAAACAACGATGAAGACGGTTGCGAGACTGGTGAAGATCGTCCATCCCCAGGACTGTGGGGTATCAGTTTTCGTACATTGATCAGATCTAGAGTTGGGTGCAAGCAAACTTACGCTCAAACGTAACCAATATGCGCCGTATGAAGCCATCCCCAAAATAACGATGGCTAAAAGCAATTGAAGACCGCGGATTATAAGAACCCAGCTTGGAAGCACGATTTGGTTTGCCATGATGATATCAATCAATAAGAAAAATTAAGAGGGACAAAAATTTGATATGGGACAAATAACATGGACATCTCGTACAAACAAAGGTACCAACGATTTATTATATACATGTTTTACCCCACTCCGAAAGGTTGCTTCTCGTATAAACTTGTTACTGCAAGGAGATACTTGGCGTGGAGCTGAATCCGATATTACGAATGCGGTTAGGAACGTCGTACCGGGTTGTTTCTGGCCAATGGAATACATCACGTTGTGGACAGAGGAAATGGCAATCGAATGCCGATATTGTTTCAGGTCGATTGACACAATATCGTGTATTTCGTGTATTGATTTCAAGAAATGAAAGTTTCGAAGAGGTTAACGATTCGAGTGCCTCTCGCTTAATAATAACCTCATTTCGAAGGATCGGTCAGAACGTTATTGACACTTCACAAATTAATACCGGCTGCGACGATGAGGTGTTCTCGCAAAAGCCACAAACGAGAAGTGAGGCTGAGGAGTCTTTGGCGTATTTATGTGGACGTTGGCGTCTGCATAAGGCAGATCCGTCGGCGATGCTTGTTTAACTGTGGCTGTGCCAGTATATGTCTCGCAGACATCACTTCATACGTGAACGTTTATTCTGCATTGCACACGGGCAACCCAAAGGCTCGAAATTTTGGATTATTTAATTCATGGTAGATGAAATCAGCTGTAATGGAATTGAATAACCATTACACGGAGACTAGTGGTACTGGTTCTGGTAGTATTTTACCAGATCAGATAAACCAGTCAAATGTGAGATTACGGAGGGTTGCTCGTGATATTGGATACTCTGGTAAGTTCATAATTATGTTTGAAGCGCAATTGAGAATTGCTTACAACTTCAAGTATCCATCCCAGCCTGGAAAACCTGCTCCCCCACCATCTGGACCAAAGTCCAGTCACTAGCAGGAGCCATCGTTGCATTTAATATTCTCACACTCGACTCTCTTCAGTTCGCCAGTCCTGGCTACGAAGCTGTCATCGGTGACGGCTATGAGGACTACAAAACTCTTCTGGCTAAGCAGACGCAATTATCAGGCCTTTCACGCATCCAGTCAGGCGCGCAACTAGACACGCGAGTAAATGACTACCTGAAAACTCTAGGTCGAGAGCAGACTATGCAAATTGTTTTAGATACGAGAACTAGTGGGTATTATGCGTTGTTGTTTAACATCATGATGAGAGATTATAAGATCGCGAAGAAGGATTCAGAGAGGGCGCAGAAGAATCCGAGTCATGTTCCGGCCATTAACTATGTCGATCGTGGCATGAGGCTTGATGAGTATGTGGATAAGGCCATTACTACTGAGCAGATGACTCGATGTTTTCTCAAAAATGTGATTTCAAGATCGAAAGGGATGTTGATCATCATTAGAGAGGTTATTGCGACTGAAATATTGGCTCTTGATCTTGAAACTATGTCGATTTTGAAGCAGAAAGTTTCAGCTGTGAATGATAATTTTTCTGATGCGGTTGCTTTGGTGGATGGGCCTGGAAAGGGGCACCAGTTGACAAAACATTTATTCCATAAATATTGGTGGTGAGTAAACAGGAAAGCCTCAAGCATAAATCCGCTGACACAACCAGGAATTCCGGTTTAAGCCCATCCAAAACTGCCGTCACTACTCCCAAGACCTACAAACCACCACTCAAAACAATAACCACCCTGAACTTCATCGCCCCCTCTATTCTCCTCCTCTCATGTATCCCCATCTCCCTGGCTTGGTTGCATACTTCCCTCGACATCGGCAGCTCAGCGGACGCCAACTTCTACCAACTCATCAGCAACTCCATGATCCAACTATTAAGCTTAGCGACTTTACTCTCGCCAACACTATTTTATTCGAAGTTTTCTGGCTACGCTTGGTACTGGACATGGTTCTTGGCTGTTTTGAGCTTCGTTTGTACGGTGTTGAGTCTGGTGCTTTATTGTTTTGTGCCGGTGGCCTGGAGTATGCTTATTGCGTTTTGCGGGACGGTGGCGCAGGCGTTAATTTTGTTGCAGATTGTTCATGCTAGTTGAAGAGTCGTGGGTGATGTACGTCAATGAGGCTATGTCTAATGAGGTTCGAAAGGCTGTCGGGATAGACGAGCTTTGACGCAAGTTGACGAGGGATGATCGAGTTTATCACTGACGAGATTTTAGACTGAAAAGAGTTGGAACTTTCACTAGTCTTATGATAACTAGATAAGTGGTAAGTAGCTTTCGACTATTACTTTAACTTAGTCGATGCCTAAGCGTAGAGTCTTGTATTTACTGAAAATAATAGACAAAATATGGGATAATGTGTTAGTATAATTAAATAAATATCTTGAACCGAATACTACTACTTTTTGTCGAAGCGAATAGGTCTATATTATATTATATATAGTCTTAACTTATAATACTACACTCGGCACTTTCTATTCTTGACAATTTCTAAGCTCTAATATCCGATCTACAAGCCTTCACACTCACCTCCCCCTTCCTCACTCCGCACGCTCGATCCAAACCCCAAAAAGATATTCCCTAACCATCCAACCACCCTCTTCTCAAAACCACAAAGAAGTTCAGCTCTGGTGCCAGCGCCAGTGTCGAATGCCTACATCTTTTGTTGTTCTCGCGATGGCGCTAGAGAACATGTCGACATGTTCTTGTCGTAGTAGGGCGTCGTTAGTCTCAAAGCACCTTGGAAGTGGCATTTCCAAGGATACGATGCGCTGGGCTCGACCAGGCCACCATCCTACTAGTGGCGATGAGGGAATGTGGCAATTTGGCATTTATATAGAAGGAAAGAGAGAATGGAAAGAGGGAGGAGGATGATTGGTTAGTCGGGAGAGAGGACGAGAGTTGGTGCCGGGAAGCGAGGGGGGAGGTGAAGGTGAATGTGAATGTGGATTGGATTCTGGTGGAAGGTGAGTGTTTGGATGTTTGGTGGTTGCTGGGAGCCGAGTCAGGTTTCGAGGATTCTGAAATCTATTACACACATACAACAACCCGACGAAACGTAGAAAAACTTTCCCTTTATATGCTAACATTAAATCAACTTATACTCTATATATCAGTAGTAAGTGGATTATCGGAACCGACTGTTCTTATCAGATTAACTTTCCAGCATCGTAATAGACAAGATATATAGTCTAGAGAAATCTTGAAAATTCCACCCACCGCGAACACTAAAACAATCTCAAAAATCCAGATTCATCAGCTTACAAAGGATATCAAATCCAATCTCAGGATTTTCTTCTTGCTAATTCATCCAGATATCAAAGATTTTAAAGCGTATCAGAAGATTGACAGGACACCGTCTACGTGTATCAATACTCAGAACCGACTTTGTGATACTTGCTAACTTCTAAGGTATAATTACTCTTAAGAATAGAGGCATTAGCATTAATGCGTCAAAAGGATTGAGTAAATACAAATTTCTTCCCGCAACAGCGCTACTTTAGCTCAAGGAGTTGTCTGGTCAGGTGTGCAACACACTAGTGTATCTGTTGCTGGAAAAATTATCAGAAAGCAAACAAAATTGTGCGGCTTGTTCGATACACTTTAGCATTGAAGTATTATACACCCAGTTTTAGTATAACTTCGGTGGAATTCTTGGGTGACGTGAAGTTAAATAGGTGTATTTCTTATCAGGTGCGATGATCGGAATCAATTTTATACCAAGTACGTATTTAGGTGGTCTTCTTTAATCGTCCGCATGTTTTTTGAACTTCCACAAGGACAATCGCGTACAGAAAGATGCATTTAATTCTAAATTTGAAGTACGGATTTTCAATCCTTGTGTCTCTGCGTTTATAATAAGAAAATATTATACTGGTATTTCCATTCCATGTTCTTCGCTATAGAATAATTCAAACGACGCCTAGATATCTATACACATCTATTTCCCTTGCCAATTGTAAATCAAACGAACCTTCCTGACCTCACTGCCCTTTTTGACAGTAATTCTTCTGGTATAATATCTCTTGCCGTCTACAACAGCGAATCCCCAGATCTGCTCAGCCGTCCATCCCTTCTCCTGGTTGTCCACCCACGACTGGATATGTGTCTGACCCTCTGGTCCTGCCTTTTCCTCATCACCTTCTAACCATTCCTCCTTGAGGAAGTCGTCGTCAACCAAGTCCAGCGTAAGCCATCTCGATCTGCCCTTGAGATTTCCAAAGATGTGATCTTGGGTTTCGCGGAATTCCCAGTCGAGTGTTCGGTTTTCGGTGGTACCCTTGATTCCGCCTGTGGCTGTCTGATCAATGTCGACGTGGGTGAAGTTGCCTTCGGTGTATTGTTTGACATGCAGCGTAACTGTTGCGAGACTGATTGCTTTTCGAGTCCACCATCCAATGCCTTGGAGGGCTAGAACGGAATCGGTATCATCTGAGAGAGTTTTGTTCTTAATTGCAGTTAGTTCTGGTCCTCAATTGTGACATACAGGTATCTTGAGAGGACCAAGTAAACTCACCATGACCCAATTCCCTGTGAGATCCTTCAAAGTGACTTCTGCAGGAGCAGCCATTGTGACCTCTTGATTGTGTTGTATTGAGATGTAAATTAGTTTTATGGGGTACGGTTCTTGTCTAAAGAGAGCTGGTATGTATAGGCAAACGAAATGGATGTGCGATTCGCAATCAAGAAAAGATCTGGAAAGAGCTTTGTAAATAAAGCACACCTTCCCCTCCAAACTGGGGCTTTTTCAACCTCGGTGAGGTTATGGTGGATCAAAGCACATGCGTGTTGTCAATTGAAGTTAGAACGTGTTGACATGGATGCCGGAAGAGGAGCGGATGCTCGATGGAGCAACCAAAACCGAGGACTATTAGTGGGGAAGTGGGGGGATATATCTGATTGTACACCGCTTCGGCAGAATCCTGCGGAGTATAATCGGGCCGTCGGTGTCAGATGGATACTGCCACATGGCGGTGAAGAAACCTCCAAACCGGGACCGGAGCCGGGGGACCGGCGTGTCGGCTCTTCCCCTGCTATGGGGAGCGATATTGAGCCCGACTAAAACAAAAAGTTCTTGACCGATAGACGGAGTGGTTGCGCTCATTTTTCGCCATAACTTCAATCGGTCCTGTATATATGAGAATTGCAGGCGATTCGACATTGATACAGGTCAAAAAGAGGAGTTCCGAATCACGGTATCCATAGGAGTATTTCATCAACGTTCTGCTGCATTGCGCAGCTATTGCGAATATGCTGCTTCCACGATTGACTCAGAGAGCCAATTGCTCATTGCGGGCTACAAGAAGAACATCACAATATATGTAAGCCATCCATCCAAACTACAGGTCAATCGACTGACAATTGCAGCCGTTCAATCTCATCAACTTCCTCCTTCCGCGCACAAAATGACGAACCTCGCCTTAACAAGGTCTCTGCGACCATCACCCAGCCAAAATCCCAGGGAGCTTCGCAAGCCATGTTATACGCAACCGGCATCACAGACGAGGGATTGAGTAAAGCACAAGTAGGAATATCCTCAGTATGGTATTCAGGAAACCCGTGTAATATGCATCTTCTGGATCTCAACCACAAAGTGAAGGAAGGTGTTGAGAAAGCGGGGCTGATTGGATATCAATTCAACACCATTGGTGTATCTGATGGAATTTCAATGGGCACCAAAGGAATGCGATACAGTCTTCAATCAAGAGACCTGATTGCAGATAGTATCGAGACTGTTATGGGAGGACAATGGTACGATGCCAACATCTCGATTCCAGGATGCGACAAGAATATGCCAGGAGTTATGATGGCGATGGGTCGTGTCAACCGTCCTAGTCTTATGGTTTACGGAGGAAGTATCAAGCCAGGTTGTGCTAAAACCCAGAACAATGCGGATATCGATATCGTGTCTGCTTTCCAAGCTTATGGTCAATTTATCACGGGCGAGATTACTGAGGAAGCACGTTTCGATGTTATCAGACATGCCTGCCCTGGTCAAGGAGCATGTGGAGGTATGTACACAGCCAACACGATGGCAACGGCAATTGAAGTTATGGGTATGACTTTACCTGGATCATCATCAAATCCTGCCGATTCGAAAGCCAAATACATGGAGTGTCTTGCTGCTGGTGGCGCCATTCGTAAATTGCTTGTGGAAGATATCCGGCCAAGAGACATTATGACACGTCTGGCCTTTGAGAACGCCATGATTGTGGTCAACATTACTGGCGGATCTACAAATGCAGTTCTTCACCTGATCGCTATCGCTGACAGCGTTGGCATTAAACTTACAATTGACGACTTCCAGGCTGTATCAGATCGAACTCCTTTCTTGGCGGACTTGAAGCCATCTGGAAAATATGTCATGAACGACCTCTACAACATCGGAGGAACGCCCGCTCTTCTCAAATTTCTTTTGAAGGAGGGCGTGATTGATGGGTCCGGTATGACTGTTACTGGACAGACTCTCGCCAAGAATCTCGAAGCTGCCCCAGACTTCCCTGCTGATCAGGATATCATCCGTCCATTTTCAAAACCTATCAAGCCAACTGGCCATATTCAGATCCTTCGTGGCTCACTCGCACCAGGTGGATCTGTAGGAAAGATTACTGGTAAAGAAGGATTACGGTTCGTAGGAAAAGCGAAATGCTACAACGATGAGGACGACTTTATTGCCGCACTCGAGGCTGGTGAGATCAAAAAGGGTGAGAAGACCGTTGTTGTCATCAGATACGAAGGGCCAAAAGGTGGACCAGGTATGCCTGAGATGTTGAAGCCATCCTCTGCTATCATGGGAGCTGGTCTTGGTAACGATGTTGCCTTGATCACTGATGGACGTTTCTCTGGAGGATCTCACGGCTTCTTAATCGGACACATTGTACCAGAGGCTCAAGAGGGTGGACCAATTGGATTGGTCAGAGACGGTGACAAGGTCATCATTGACGCAGAAACCCGCGTTCTCGATTTGGAAGTTGGTCCAGAGGAGTTGGCCAGGCGGACAAAGGAGTTCAAGGCACCACCTCCGAAGTATACGAAGGGTACTTTGGCGAAATACGCGAAGCTGGTGAGCGACGCCAGTCATGGATGTGTAACTGATGGCCCGATATAATCTTGAGGCTACGTGGGTTGAAATGGTAATGGAATTTGTACAAAATGGGTGGTCAATCGGGTAAAATAAAAAAGTTTACACTCAAGTTGGTAGACTCTGCACTTATGTCATTGAGGCAGGAAATGAGGGAGGTACAAACACAACTGACTTGGATAAGCAGAATTTTAACGACCGTCTTTTCTCAGGAAGCACGTTGCCTTCACTTGCTCTTTTTGCGCCGCATTTTTTTGTTGGAGATCATCGTTATCACGATGCTTGTTTATACTTTGTGTGGCTGGAAATCCAATTTCAAATTGTTGGCGCCGTCAGATCTTGGTCGCTTACTTGGCGCCAATACTTCGAGAATGCGATTACCTGACAATCAACTGATAGGCTTTCTTAACAATCGCATCTGGTTTAACATATTTTTCATACAGTCAGTTTCTTATTGGTTGTTTCGTACACATTCTGCTGCAAATTGGTGTCTTCTGGAAGCCTGGAAGCTTCTCTACTTCCAGCCAAGTCTCACTTATTGCCAATTCTTTGCCAAGTACATGCAGGTACCAAATCTAGACCACCTGCCAAAATGGTCTAAAATGTAGATTCCATGGCTTTGGCTTCGGAGCAGATTGTTCAATTGTATTGGAAGATTGGCAGCCCCACCTGTTAAAATGTTTATAGCTCCTGGGCGTTAATTCTTCTATTTTGCCCAGCCTCCCAAACCAGCAGGTCCAAGAGATAAAGAATGAGGGGTTAATCTGTGTGCATATGATCTTCCAAGATAATCGTTCGCTGGAGAGCTTTCTGCACTATAAGTAAGTTGCCCTTGCCCTTGCAAAATGCAGGAACCAGCTCAGTTCTCAGTCAATTGGTCTCTTTGTCAATTGTCGTCTCCGTCAATATGAAGTTTACCGGTGTTGCAGCTCTTCTGTGCTTTGCGCAACTGGTCCAGCCATGTCTTCTGCCAGAGGAGTCCACCTTTGAGGGTGCTGCTACCGTTGTGCGCAGACAGAACGGAAACAATGGATTGGCAATTGGAACTGGAGATCGATTCAAGGAGGGAACAGTCGCACCACGAGGATTGGGTACTCAACCAGCAGGTACTCAACTCGGTCCCATAATGAGCGCTAAAGAAGTCAAGAGTGCTTTCAATGGATTGGCAAAGGAGTATGGTTTACAGACCTTTACCGCCCCATATACTACCTACGAGAATGCAACTCTCTTCGGTGGTATGATCGGTGGAAAGTTTGAGGGAAAATGTACCGAGTCCTACCGTGTGTTCTTCAACGCGGCAATCCACGCTCGTGAACGTGGTTCTTCCGACAATCTCTTATACTTTTTGGGAGATTTACTTTACGCAAACAAGAACAAGCTCGGTCTCACATATGGAGGACGAACCTACACCGCTCTCCAGGTCCGCAAGGCCATTTCTACCGGAATTGTCTTTCTTCCATTGAGCAACCCTGACGGAGTGGCATACGATCAAGCTACAAACTCATGCTGGAGAAAGAACCGGAACCCAGCATCCGCGACCCCAGGTAATGCTGCCTCCATCGGTATCGACTTGAACCGAAACTTCGATTTCCTCTGGGACTTTCCCAAGAAATTCACACCTACAGTCGCACCAAACGTCGCCTCCAACAACCCAGCCGCCCAAACTTTCCACGGCACCTCCCCCTTCTCCGAGCCTGAAACCAAATCCATCAAATGGGTGATGGACAAGTTCTCCAAACTCCGCTGGTTCCTCGACATCCACTCTTACACCGGCGTCGTCCTCTACAACTGGGGCAGCGACGAATCCCAAAAAGACATCCCAGGCATGAACTTCCTCAACTCCACCTACGACTCCGTCCGCGGTCTCATGCCAGATGACCCCTCAAAGGGCATCGTCTATTCAGAATACATCCCCACCACCGACTGGAAAGAGAAGATATACGCCGCCATGCGCATGGGCAACGCGATGGACGCCTCGACCGGTCGACACTACGAGGTCACGCAATCCGCGTACCTCTACCCCACATCCGGCGCGTCTGACGATTACGCATACTCCCGCCACTTCGCGGACCCAGCAAAGGAGAAGATTCACGGTTATACGGTTGAGTTTGGCTTTGGCAATTCGGCGAGCAGTTGTCCGTTTTATCCGACGAGCGAGCAGTATCACTTGAATTTGATGGAGACTGCCGCGGGGTTTATGGAGTTCTTGCTTTCGGCCGAGGAGATTGGGTTGGGTGATCGGGGGGCTTGTGTTACGCCTATTTAGAATTGATGTGAAATGAGTGATGAACATGAAATAATATGCTGTATACAAGAGCCCAATGGTTTCGAAGTGAAAATGTTTTGTTTAACGCTAATGCTCTGATGATCCTGATCTCAAGAAGTACTGTTCGCGTTGTGGCTAGTATATGCGACAGTAGAATTCTGGCCATTTTGTCAACTTTGAAGTGGGATTGACGTAGAATGTGCTTTAAAGTCTTAAGAGCTTGAAACAAACATGTGTGTGTTGGAACGACTTGACTTGCTCCCTAAAATTGACGAAAAATACAATATTCTCTCAACTTCGCTGAAGCATTACTTTGTTCTAGCCTCCAGGCTGTTGAGTCGGTCCCCTGGAAACTTGGTTGCCAAAACCCCTCTCATGGTGACTTTGTATATGGGTTATTATGTACACAATAGCGAAGTTAGACATTTATAGAAAATTCCTTGAAGAATGTGCCGATTCAACAATTGTAGTTTCTCTTGGGAATTTCGCTAATTTACCACAGGAGAGTATATCGCTTCGAAGGTCGCCGTGAGACCTGATTTATACATGATTATCTCTTGGTATCCATGTGGTTTTCTTTTGAAAGAGAATGTGTCTCAATTTATGGGGAAATTAACTACGCAATGAAATACGAATGCTCGTCGCTCAGCCAGCAGCAGTACATCACCTAAATACAAACGTTTAAATTTTGCAATCGTTGTACCACTCGATTTTCTACGCTCTGTACAAGACGAGTGATTTCATTTTCTGTGCTGAATCTCAAGCCCAAAGACTTCTTTTTCATTCTGTATCAAATATAAAAAGTCACTCAATTGGTGTTATATGTCAGATCTTTTCGGAAATCACCTAGCTTTAATAATCCACTCGTAGCTGATGGCCACTGTGATTCCAATAGTCCCTCATTATCTCAACCGCAAAACATGAAAACCTGTAGTCTGATTTATTGAATGAAGTTTTCTGTCGCACCAGTTTTACAGCTATTTTTATATCGACGCCTCCAACCTATCGACTGAAAAACGCACTTATGACTCAACCATATTGTCTACATCATCAACTCCGCACTATCAAGTCGATCAAGATACACACCAAAACGCCAAATATTAGGCTAGATATCTTTTGCCCAATTGAAAAGCTTTGTGCGACTTGAGAAGGAAACAAGCCTCCCGCAACCGCTCTCGAGGGGTGGGTGGCTGTGAAAGACGGTATGCACGGACGGGACAGCAATATAAGCCCCCCATCATCTCGACACACCTTTCCAATTTCGCCATTATCGGTCGAGTGATTGTGAAGGCATCAGGCTCTTTAGGCCGCAATGTTCCGGAACTCAAGGTAGTATTGAAACGTGATAGATGCAGACCGCAGTGAAATAAAGTCTCGACATTTTCCGTCACTTCAAAGAATCCAGCGAAAATAGGGAAACAATTCGAGACTACCATTCTTTAAATTACGACTTTCAGAGCCCTCTCAAAGACATTGACATCATGTGCTGCTTCTCACGCAGAGCTGATAGTTCCGCATGGGACAGCAACGATTATGCACCAAGGCCGAGTAAACTTCAACCATCTACAGCATCATCGCGCTGGCAAGCAAGTCTTGCTCCAAACAACGAGCCAAAGTCGATATCCCAGAAGCATGGAGGTTATCGTGAAAACACAAATGTATTCCAAACGGCTCGGCCAACTGGGCAAAACCAGCCAATCCAGCTGCAAACGCCAGCTTCGACGGTCTTCGACAACAGACAGAAGTTGATTACTCAGGGAACAGCTAGAACTCAAGGTAAATTGCCAAGAAAAGTATCATAAACTGAAGCTTACATCAGATCAGATCAAGACTATGACCCAGGAAACCAAGTAGCACGTTTCACTCCTGCACAATCAAATGACCGCAAACCATTTCGGCCCTTCGGCTCCCATCTCAGCAACCACCAACAACCTAATCCACCGCGCTGCATAACTTGTTCTTCCCCTTTAATCCACTACATCACCAACGCCTCCAACGAAAACGGCAACGCAGGCCGTCCACACTGGCAGTGTTCCTGGTGTCCGAAATTCTCCTATTTCGACGACAGTCGCGGGATTCATGAGGATAACCCGAGATGTAAATGCGGGTTAATTTCGAGATTGATGCTTGCTGGGAGAGAGGAGCGTGTGAAGAATAAGAGGCATTTGTATTATTCGTGTGCGCAGAAGAGATGCGGGTTTTGGGGTTTGTATAGGGATGAGTGGGATGAGCCGAGGGTGTTGAGGGAGGATGAGATTCATGGGTTTGTGAAGAATGGTGTTATTTAGGGAATCTGATTGAGGTTTGGGTGGGTTTGGGATGTGAGATAACTTTTAACCGGGGGAGGATATTTTGTTGATTGACTTTTTACAATTTTGTATGCTTGGTCGATTATTTCAATATAGCATGGTATATTTTGTCGATAATCAGATGCTAAAATAGATATCTTAAGTCTGTCTGAAGTCAGGTCAGGTTGAAAGCTAAACGCTCAAGTAGAGGCCATAATAATGCTTTGTTTTTGCAGAGTTAGATGGTCATCAAGCAGTCAGATGTAATTTGTGAGTCGAAGTTATTCCTAGGCATGGCTCTACACGGATGCATTAAACTTCCTTTCAAATCGCCTTAGTAATATCTCTATTAAAAGACTATACTTTTGTACTCAGCTATACTATCGTGCCTTATAATACAGTACCGATCTTATTTATCCTCTTAGGAAGAATAAATTTAAATTAACTGATATTCATGATCTTATGGACCACCGGATAAGTACTGTTGTTATTTTAACTCCGTTTCGTATTAGGCGCATAAGAAGGAGATTTAATACGTCCTTGAAGAGCATGGATAAATTCAACAAATCGTCATTATTGCACTTAATAAATGATTGTATCCAAATGGCACGATACTTCACAATCACAACTCACTCTCTGAAAAGCTGAAGTCGTCATCCCGTCTGCCCCTCATAAAACCTCACGTAAGGCTGATTCAACCTAGCAATCCGCCCACAATCTCACACCGAAAGATGGGGTAAAAATAAGCGAAATATTGAACTCTCGTCCCCATTCGCACTAGCATATCCGCTGTGTCCCCCCAAAATGTCCTCAAACGTAGTATTCTTAAGGTTGTGGCGTAAATGTATGTTGATGATAGGCGGCTCGGGTCGTGGCAGCGGGATGCACTATTCAGCTCCATCCTTCACCGGGGTGATGTGCCACCACCAGAAAACACCCCGCCGGCCGTAAGTTCCGCAAAGGGATTGTTTAAAGTTCGACTCATCGGGTGTGTAACGGTTTTGGGGTGTCGATCTTGAAGTTTTGGCTTTCACTTTGTTCTGGAAGACTTGCAAGAATCGAATACTCCTGCAACACAAAAGAAACAACAACTTAAGGTTTTCAAGATAAGAAGTCTGGAATGATGGAACAAAAGTCGATAAGAGTGATTGAGAAGCTCCCCATGCATTTTTACAACTCCCAGGAAAGCAGCGGAGGAGAAAGCTCATTCACGATGGCGAGAGAGACCCGCGAAATATCATCTTCATCCGAAACTCCACCTCCCTCGAGTATTGAATCCAATGCGACACTTTTAAGGAAGACATCGAATCTCAGCTTGGAGACACGCAAGAAGAAACCCGAAGTCGTTGATTTGACGGGTGAGGATAATCGACCATGCACACCACCGGAACAAACACCACAGGTATTTCCGGCGAGGGACTTCCTGATGATAACACAAACCCCTCAAAAGCAAAGTACAGTATTATCAGCAACTCCAGGAAGCAGCACCAACAAACGCAAATTTGACCAAGCGATCCAACCTCCAAGCGGAGTCTTCGAAAAATCAGCCACTCCACTTGACCCTGAACCCCAAACACCTAGCACAAAGAGAAGCAAGAAACCATCAACAAGAATGGGCAAAGCGATCGATATCGAAACCGGAAAAATCAGCTCTTTCAAAGACCGTCTCGACGAAGAAATGCGCGGGGCATGCGATGCGGTACCCAGATCGCCTGAGGAATCGGATGACGAATACTTTGCAAAAGTCTGGGAAGAGATATCAATGCAACGAGTGAATAATCCGTTATGTCTCAATTGCGGGAGACTGACGAAGAAATGGATAGTGAAAGCAGATAATCCGATTGGCAATGCGGGCAGGACTAGCTATCGATGCGATCGTTGTGGGAAGTGGCATGGATGGGGTGACCTGCGCGGGATCGTGGAGGGTGGACAAACGTGTTATTGTAAGGGGGATGGGAGAGATGGGAGAAAGTTGGCGAGATTGGCGGTAGCATCTGGGAGGGGGCAGAGGGAAAAGGGGACGCTGTATTGGACTTGTGCGAGGATTGGGGGTGAGTGTGAGGGTTATTATGAGGATTATACGGATTTGGAGGGGAATTTGAGGGTGCTTAGTGATGAGGAAAGGAAGAAGTGGATGGATCGGAAATTAATTTGAGATTTTAGTGGAAGATTTTAGGGAGGCGATACCAGATTCAGTAGAAGGCATTTTCCCTACGTTCCGAAAAAATTGATGTTTATATACTTTGTTCAGTGTATTTCAGATATCTCAGTATAGAGTAAGTTTCTTTATGCGGACGTATAAAACTTCCTTTTACATCGCCCGAGTACACTTTCTACTTAAACTATACTTTTATACATCGCTATACTGTATATGATTGTCATTATAGTAACAATTTCATTTATCCTCGTAGGAAGAGTAAATAAAATTTAATTCACATTAATCGTCTTATAGACCCCGGAATTAAGAAGTATTATTAAGTTTCACGTAGTTTAGCCTTAGCCACTGGAGAAGGAAATTTAATGCATTCTCGTCAAGAGTGTATAATGTACCTACTTCTCTGCTAAACAAATCACGTTTAGGAAAACTATTAAATCAGCATATATAACAGGTTCTTATTTACTGAAAGAAATTGATAAAATATGCGAAATTGTGTCAACTTGATTGAGACATCACTGTATATTGATATCCACTTGTTTTATTCCCGTCTGGTGGCTTGAGTCTAGGCTAAACGAACGACCTCGCTTCGGTTGGAACTTGGCTGCCACGTTGTCATGTCTCGGGCGCTGAGACAACAACATCATGGCTTTCATTTATCTATATGTGCCGCATCTGCTTTCGCCTTTTTGATCTCGCTTTCAAAAAGTCAGGTCAAGCGTTTGAAAATAATTACCAGCTCATCGCCTGCAACACCTGAAAATCAAACAACAGACACCACCAGCACCCTCGTACAAAGACACAAGTACATTTCGTGCCCAACAATTATGTCGTCAAGAAATGGCTCCAAAACTTCAATAGCTCCTCCAAAGTATCAATCAGAAGATGGGAGTGTCAGAGGTGAAAAGAGCAGTGGTAGTATCGAAAGTAGAAAAAGGGGGGGCGATGATATAAGCGAGCAACGAGAGAAAAGGGGTACTAGTGTAAGAGATGGAAGGGAAAAACGCGATGATAGCTCTACGATGGTGGATGATCAGGATGATAGCGATGCAAGCGACGGAAGTGAAGGCAGTGACGGAAGTTACGGGAGTGATGGCAGCGATGGAAGTGATGGCAGTGATAGGAGCGACGGAAGTAATGGAAGCAACAGAAGCGGTGAAAGCCGAGGAAGCAAAAAACCCGCCCCGAAAACGGCTCACCACAACGAAAGAACGAAAGAAAAATCCAATGGAAAGAAGTAAAAAGCAAAGCAAGTGTCAGCTTGTGAAGGATTTTGAGCCATCCAGGAACTCTACTCTGAAAAATTGTCTAAAATACCTCCATAGCCTTAGTTTGCCAGTTTTCGTGCACGCACTGTCCAAGGAAAAGGTCTAAACAAGATGTTGATGATACTATGATGGAAAAATTAATGTGTTGTTGCGGCCTTGCCACGGAGGTACTAGTCAGGATCTAAGCGAGTGAAAAGGGGGGGCTCCGACGTATTTTCAAGGTCGTACAGATTCTATGTCAAATCACCACGCTTAGTGAGATAGGAATGGAGCAGCTAGAATAATAAAGCATTATGTGCTCCCAATTCCAAGCTGGCTTTTGAATTCCAGCTTCATCTTGCATTGTTGACATCCATCCCAGGAATATCGACAAACTGCTGGAGAGTTATGGGACATCGTAAATGAGACGGCAAATTGTTAGGACGGAGTATGAAATATGTTTGCTTAAGGTTCGTCTTGTGTGAACGTGTATCTCGTGGAAGCACGTTCAATCTGAAAACGTTTCAACGCGAACATGTCGTGAAGGTCGGCCGCTGTTTCAGTCTAGGCACTCGGAAACATCTCAGAAAAGCCCCGAGACGATCCACGTTAAAGTCCACGATTCACCTACTTTGGGAGTTACATTTGTAACTCTTTTTGGTAGGGAAGTCCCGCAGATAGATCGTACAAGAAGCAGCCTCTAATTGCATTCTTCCAAGGAGATCCAGATAGATAAGTAGTTAAAACAACTCCAATAGGCACTTGTTGATCATGTCAAAAGTATTGGTCGGGATCAGACCTAACAACCTTGCAGATTACGGGGAAGAGAGGTCATGGGATTGGCAGAGCCTATGTGAAATTTTCTATAACTTTAAGACCACAATACAAATGCAATCCAAACATGAGGTGGATTATTGTATACAGTGTAGTTCATTTGGTATGCTAACCCTTAGCTCACCGTGAACAAGATAAATGCCAGACCATTCGTCTACCGAAAGATTACGTGGAACATGCAATTAAGTGCGAAGAAACGCTATCATCTTAACAGATTTCAAAGAGAATCAGAGATGGATCTAATTTCCCCAATTCCATAGACGAAATGTACCTATTTTGTCAATTTCATCGAATAAATCTCGTGTTTCGATTGCTATTCATCTTATCTACCGCGGGTTTGGTAATTTGTCGAGGTCATCTGTTCTAGGTACCTTACTCTTGATCTTTTTGGAGTTGATACTGATCTCCCGACACTATTGGTATATGTTGACCTGAAATCACGCGCAATCTTCTTTCGGCTTAGACCCATCTATTCCTGTATATATACCTCGTACGAGCTCTGTTCACTTACTCTCCTTTACACATCTCAATACATTAGTTTCTCCCTCTATTGCTCACTCTACCATTTCCCTTCCCACAAAGGTTCATAGTATACCTTGGTAACTAGGCTTTTTAGGACGAATATTGAAGATATACTTACCGACTTAAAGGCGTGCTTTAACGGCGGCGAGCTCGGACCGGCATGCGACGGAGTTCCCTTCGGGTGTTTCGCGGACCTATATCGCAGGCACTGGGTGCCAGACAATTCTTTGGTACCGAACGAAGTATATCTTCATTGGTGCGCGTACCAGTAGCATTCCTCAATATTAACCGACGGTCAACGTTTCCGCTTATGACAACTTGCCAGTCAATCTACATTAAACCACTGATTAAGCTTTCGGCATAAAGTGAATCGGAACGAATACATTGATGAAAAACCTGGGGTAATGCAGGAAGAGCTGTGTTTTGGTTCGTGAGTTGTCACTCCGGTGGATCGTCTGGCCAGGGTTTTTCAGAGCTTCGATGCACCCCAGATTTGTTGGATCGGAGAATCTCAATCAGGTGAAGATTTTAAGAGTAAAAGGACCGACAACGTGGAGTCCAGTCTTCCGACCAGTGTTGCAAATTTGGTATCGTCTAGTCATGGACTCAGTTCAGCTATCTGTATCAACAGAAGTTCCTTATTGGTGCGCCTAACTACCAAAGATGCCATTAGTCTATACCTTGGCAACCAAATGTACAACACTGATTCCGACGATCCAGATTAATGTGAGTTCTTCAGAATCACGTTCTCCGCATTTTGGGTAATTAAGGCTCGTCATTCTGACAAGCCGCATAGGCTGAGATGAACTGGATCTACATATCAGCATACATATGACGATTACTGCTTAGCTCGAACATTCATAAAGGTAGGTGATCTGCTTGCAATTAGTAGAATCACGAAAGTCAGAATCTACTCTACATTTGCATTATTGACTGACACAATGAAAGCCTTTATCCAAGTCCTCGTCGGCTTAGTATCAATTTCGGCGGCTGTTCCTACCTCCCAGCGTAAGCACTGTCCACTGCTGTTCATACGGATTAAATCTTACATTTCTCACAGCGATCGAGCAGCGAGGTACACCAACCGTCAATGAAGTGACCAAGCGCCAGCAGCAAAGCGTCAGCCTATGTTCACTTTACGCATACCACTCCGTCAACGGCTACGAAATCCTGAACAACCTATGGGGTAAAGACGCCGCGACGTCTGGTTCTCAATGCACCTACTACGATGGAACAGCCGGGAATGGCATCGCCTGGAGCAGCGACTGGGTGTGGCAGGGTGGACAAGACAATGTCAAGAGCTATCCGTACTCAGGTCGCATCTTGACGAAAGGAATCACCGTGGAGAAGGCGAAAACGATGCCGACGAGCATCCAGTGGACGTATAACACGACGAACGTGCGAGCTAATGTTGCTTATGATATTTTCACTGCGGCGGATCCGAATCATGTTAATAGCAGTGGTGATTATGAACTTATGGTTTGGTAAGATGAACCCATCCATATCACCCTGCGATAATGTTGATCATATATTTAGGCTTGCAAGATTAGGAGGCGTCTGGCCAATTTCTCAGTCCGGTGCACCTATCGCCTCAGTCACGATCAATAATTATAAATTCGATCTCTACTTTGGTTACAATGGAGCCATGAAGGTCTACAGTTTCCTGCCGCCTCAGGGAACAACGTACAATTCTTTCACTGCGGATATCAAGAATTTCTTCAAGTATCTGGCGCAGAGTCAGGGGTTCCCACAGAGTACTCAGAATCTGATTGGTATGACAATCTTTTGCGATTACAGCATTCTTTATGACGGCATGCTGATCTTTTTACCCCCTAGTTTTCCAAGTCGGCTCAGAAGCGTTTACTGGTGGACCTGCAAAGTTTCGCGTCTCTAGTTTCAGCGCTAGCGTTACCACATAAGGAGGTAAGCTTCGAAATTTGTAACAGAGCATTTGTTATGCGAAACAATTGAAGATCATTGACCAGGGGGCTGTTTAAATATCAACATAAGCACAAGATGTTCCAAATCGGACATGATCGTAGCACAAGAGGGGTTCATACAAAACTTTGACGCGAATGGCAACAGTTATAAAAATATATGTTTGAGGCTGATTCAAGATTGTACCCATTACGGCATGAATGGTATTGTCTTTCGCTCAAACTTCAGTTGTATTTCTCCATCACGTCACATGCAGAGAGAAATAAATGTTTTGTCCGAACAGAAAACATGCTGTAACAATTTTCAATGAAGAATAAGCTCACTAGCTAAAAGAACATGTTCGATTTAATATGACGAGGAGTGTAGTTTACCTTTCACAAACTTTTGAGAACCTTCATAGACACTTCTCAGTGATCATAACAATACTATAGCTATGACAAGATTACTATAATATTTTAAAGTAAGTCTAATGAATAGAGATTACAATTATTCGCTCACCATTAAGCCCACATCTTACTCAAACCACCTATTTATAATATCTCCCAAACCCCCCGCATCATCAAACAAATCTAATTAAACAATTAAGATGTTCTTGCTAACAAACTATTCTTACAACGGAAAAAATAAGCCGCAGTCGAAAAAGACATTTCCTCCGTCAGATTGGCACATTATCTCATATTTCGTCAACCGTTTTCAGCAAATCTATTCACCTCAAAGTCTACTCAAAACAAAGAGCAGCACTACATCTAAGTTGACATGCTACCTATAAAGCCCTTCTATTTATAGTATCCGGCACTCCCTCCCGTCCAGCAGCAATCACATCCGTTCCAAGTGATTCAATGCCACCGCGTTGTTAGACACGCAGTTTTCAGGGGCTAAACGAGTCAAGAAAGGCGATGTCCAAGAGTTTCAACTGACTCTAGGGGACATCACTACTCTCTGCAAGATTATATAAAAAATCAGCTAACGTTCTAAAAATCCGGTCACGTATAGCAGAGTGCGACCTCGCTTATTCGTTCACCACGACATATCAAATTCCAAAGAGTTGGTCAACTTTCATTTAAACCTAGAGGATCCTATATAAACGAACATAAATGTCTTATTAAAATATGAACCAAAAAACAACTTTTAACCCGGAACAAGATCTAGCAGCAAAACTTTCGGTCAAAAAGTGCACATCATCCTCAAAATTCACCACGTCCAATCCCTCGTTCTATCCCTTCAAACCCAAAACTCTCACCACCTCGAGCACCATCCCAAATCTCTCACCTCCCATCACTTGCCGCATCCCGTTCCGCCTTCTCCCTTTTACTCGTACAAGCAGGGCACGGCTCGACAGGTCTTCCATCCTTCACTTCAGCAGGGATATCATAGCCAGCTTCTAGATCAACGTACTCTCTCTCAATCGTCACGCACTGCGGCACACACCTTTTTGCTTGTGAGATAAAGGTGGCGTGGTTTGGGTCGGTGCAGTCGCGGAGATATCTTTTGTACTTGTCGATGCACATTTCGGCGGTGAAGAGGTGGGAGTTTGGGGTTCGGTGGTATGGTTGTTGGAGTGAAGCGGGAGTCCGATTGGAGAACTTGTAGAGGGGAAAAAGGTGCTTTATATATTTTGAAGGCTAACATCCATGAACACTAAGACTAACTTGAGTTCCATTCACACATATTTGTTGGAGAGTTATTCTGTTTGAATCCGGCTCAAGTCGGGTTGCCAGTTGGCAGACTGTGATTAATATCACGGGTTAGAAAGAGAAAGAGGATAGAAATGAGATATGAAGAAGGTTGCTTTGACTGTTTATTTGTCGGGAATCAGGGCAAATACGCTCAAGAGGTCTCTAGGGATGTTTTCAAGCCGATAGAGGCAGCTCGTGACAGCCTGAACTAGTGATAAGAATGTTAGTGTAAATGAGAAATTGTTATTACTAGTCGCTACTGATTTGAAGTGGCTTTTCTTTCAATTCATTCGGTTTGCAAATCTCGAATTTTAATGACCCTACTACCCTATAATAAAAGAAAATATTGGAATGTTGTAAGTTACAACTAAATAAAGAAGAACCCCTCTTACCCTTATAACACCAAATCTTCTTATATATCTCAACATTCCAGCAAGTGCAGGGTATACCCATTATCAAAATTCATACGAACGCTTGTCATTTGCTGACAAACTGCCTTTTTAACACTTCATTGGGGAGTTCTACACGCTGGGGTTCCAAACAACTTATAGCGATGGATCTAATAGGACTTTAAGTTACGAGCAACAAAGAGAGTAACGTGCTACTCCCCAAGAAAAGCGACGTGTTACACAGCTCTCCGTCCCGGTTTCTCATTCAAACCCTATCTAAAATCTCGTATTTAACTAACCAAACCTACCACGCTATGAAGACAAAAACCATACTCCACCCCACCGCACCACCGCCGCGTTTCCAAATCAACCAAAACATCGCATTCTGGCACATAAATCCCTCTAGACCGACTAACACTAAAGTATTCCCAGCTCTAGAACACCAGGAGTTTAGAAACGTCAAGATTTCGAGTTTGTGAGTTGTAGATCACGAGTTCTAAGCGCAGGAGGATAGAAATGTCGTTGAAGTCGTAGGTTTGATCGGTGATGAGTGGGCTGCGGTTAAGATATAAGTGTGTGTTTCGCCATTTATTTCATTGCTAGGGCTGGGAATTGAAAGGGTCTGTCTTGATGGGTGGGTTTCCTGAAATTGTGATTGATTTACGGTGGTTTTAGGTCTGGGTCTGCTGGTTTTGGAGGTCTATTGTTTTGGAGGTTATTCGATGTCTCAGCTTATTGCAGTAAATTATTTAACGTCAGAAGAGTGCTTAAGACTAAGAGAAATATGAGGTGATATAACCAGAGATGAGTTGATTTGAATTAACTTTTGACCGACTCCAGGCCGTTATATGTTTGAGAATATATATATGCCAAAATATATGATAGATGAGTACGCCGCCTATGAGATCCGAAATATGATTACCCAAACGCCTTTCACATGATTACACAAAATCTCGCTTCCACATTACCACATAAAATCAAGTCCGACCCATCTCAACTCTGCAGTCTAGCTCCCCCCACCATACGGTGTAACCAAATCAATACTCCTCGGTCTATGACCATACGGCCCCGGATTTCTCGGCGGCAACGGCCGATCCATTCCCATCCCACCTACATTCGCATACGCCACACCATTCGACGTCCCATAACTACGACCATATGAATATAAATCCTCTCTACTCCTCCCCGAGCTCTGACTAGCCGTATATGTGGTCCCCGAATACGAGTTCCCGGGTGTTTGGTATGCGGTTTGTGTGGTTTTCGACGTGGTGAAGGGCATGTAGTTGAAGATTGCGGACGAGGTGCGGGAGATGGAGGAGGGTGGGGATTCGGGTTCGTGGCGGGGGAGAGCGGTTGCGAGACTGCGGAGGGAGTGGAGGGCAGAGGGGGGGTTGTATGTATGTGAGGCTTGGGATGGGGGTGAAGGCGTGTAGGTTGGGTGGGATTGGTAGGATGAGGAGGGGTATGGATCCGAGTTGAAGTAGGAGCGTGGTCGGGATTGGGTGGGTGAGAAACGGGGGATTATGTCGGGGCCTTCGGTTGAAGAGGATGGCATTGGATAGGGCGATGGTGGTGGTGAGGAGGGTGCGAAGTATGGGGATGGTTGTGAGGATTGGGTATCATGTATGCGGCAGCTATTTTGGGAGTTAATTAACGGATCGCACTACACGGTGAGGATGGCTTACGCTTCTGAGCAATACAGGAACGTATTGTTGCTTGCCTGGAATTCTTTTTCGCATGACATACTGCAGAAGATTTGTCAGTTACTGATGGTAAGTTACATGGTACAATATGCACCCCACACTCTCCCGACTCCCCAGTATGGGGGTCGTAGGAAGGAAAAAGGAATCACATCATCAGTGAACGGGATTCGGTTCCTGGGGAACCCCGCCATCTGACTTGCAGGAAGACGAGATGATGGGTGGAAAAAGGAAGGAAAGTGGAATTGGTACGTACCAGAATTGCGGGAAACCCTCTCCGCTGTCTCTTACAGCATCGTCACGCTCTCTTTCTCTGGTGCTCGAGCGTCCATATCCATTGCTCGACGACGACTTTGTGACATGTTGCGGGGTATTTCTTCTGCTCAGAGACGGTCTAGAGGACTTTCGATCGGACACTGCGTATTCCTTTCCCGACTTCCTCCTCGTGTGATGCTTCTTCTCAGAAGTACGTGGTGATAATGGCGGAGGGGAGGATGCCGTGTTGTATTGGGTATGAATTGGTGGGGGGCGTGATTGAGCCAGTTTGGCGGTTGCTATACACTCGACTGAGTGACAGTTTCTGATCTATTTGTCGAAACAAGATTCCAGCAGAAAATAAATATTGGAAGGAGGTTGAACTTTTTGGGTTGAGGTGTTGGAGGTTATACGAGATATCCGAAGTTGGAATGGCGCCTTGTGAACCTCTGTAGCGCGTGACGGTTGGTGCTGATGTGATAAATGATTAAATTGAAGAGTTTCTGTGGGTTGGCGCAAACGTCGTCGTGACGACTGACAAGCAAGTGTTGTGACTCTTTTTCTAAGGCCTCGGGTTCCGGTGTATTGATTGCGATAACGGATGCAATCTACTAGCTGGTCGTGATGCAAGTGCACGATGTAAATATAAGTGGACTTCGGGGATTCGACGAAATGTTGTGATGGAGGGTGGGCTCGCTGGCTTATTATATGTAATGGTTGTCCGACTGCGGAGAGTGAGATGCTTCTTGTAAGGCGCAGACTACTGTATCGTGAAAATGATGGTGTCGATGTCAAAGTGGGTTGAGTTGTTATCTGGATGCAGCGACGGTTCGACGCTTCGGAGGAATTATATCGATATGATAGTGGAGCGGGGGGGCTGTTTGGGGCGGGTACAGCTGATCAACGCTGATCTGAACGACTAAAGAGACGAATAGTGAATGAGATGCGGATTTCAGATGCAAATAGACAAGTCTTGGTCGTGATGATGGACGATTGAAACACCTTAACACCTTGAGGAACACAAAATGCGGGATGCTCAGACTCTTTTGTAGATCTGAAGACGATGGCGTTATGGAGGAATTGAGGGTCCAGCTCGCACTCGCAGTAGTCGGTTGACGGCCGCACGGTGGCAGTAGTCTCCGTTTTGGTCGCTGCTAGACGTTCTGCTAGGCGGTTTGAGGGACGATGGCGTGCTGAGACAGCTAAAACTAGCTAAAGGATGAGTCGACACAGTGCTCGGTAGACGAATTTGGATTAAATATTGCACACCTAATACTGTACTTTCATGGATGAATTGATCGTAAATTGCGCCTTGTTTGAAAGAGATGAGTTGATCAAATGCTGCAAGTACCTATATAGCTTGTTGGTGCGATGCATAGAGGGGTATTCGAGGGGTACGAGCTCCAATTGACGTGCTCAGGATTTGCAACCTTCTCGATATATCTCGTAACAGTATGCAGTGGATATGCACTGGACAAAGCCAACTCTACAGTAACACGGCTCCTCTGATTATATATGACTCTTCACCTCCTTCAAATTGCATCACTTTGATCCATCTTATTCGTACCTTTCACGCATGCCACGACCGGTCCAGAAACTCCTCCACTCTGGTATCTCACCGGGTGTTCTCACCACGCATCATCCATCAAATCCGACTGCACCACCTGTGCAGTCCCCTCCACTTCGTTCGGGAAACGGAAGAGCCCTCACGACGAACCAAACACAGCACCCCCTCGACACCTGGTGGGCTACGACAACGTTCCAGAACATGCATCTCCAATTTAAAAAAGGTCAAACCCCCCACCACCACGACGCGGACGCTGGCACCGTCCGCGAGCGACTGCAATATGATATCTTGCTCGAACCCCCACATCCAGGACCTCAGAGACATTGAGTGAGCACATCATCGAGTCAGCATGGCTTTCTGCAACTCGTGCCCTCTGCACACGCATCACCATACCATTCGAGCCACAACGTGCCAAAACGACATACGCAACTTGTTCGCGTCGTTTACGAGGCAGGACTATTCCTATTCAGCAATCCCGAAAGTATATTTCATCTGCCGGTGTCTGAATCACTCGGAGGCATTATTTTGAAAATACCTCGCATAATAGTCCTCTCCTGCTCACCTCCACGTTCCGATTTTCGAGATACCCGCCGGAGCATTTTCGCCAATCGATTTCACGACGCCCTTTTCAACTCAACCAACAACCTTGATAGTTTAAATCCACATGACGAGTATGGGAATCAGGCAAGCAATACCAACAACAAACCAACAATAATACCCCACAACTCAGGAACAGCATACGCCACATCGTCACGGTTACCCCTCTATTTCTATTCTTCGACCCTTATTTCTATCTTCTTCAACCCTTAATCCCATCCCATCCTTATCATCAACACCTGCATTTATATCCCCATCCATCCACATCCACACCCACAGCGGTTACACACGGCTCCCGGCTCATCATCCCTTCCAGTACTTCTCAAGCGATATCTTCCTCCCACACCATCCTCGGAACCGAGCAGCACAAGTAAGGTACCCGTGGGGGGCTTTCCATCCCCCTTGATAAGGTTCAGCCCTTCTCTTCTTCGAGCAGCTTCATTTGTATTGACCCGGTATTCAACCGGATAACCTAGATCCCCCACTATGGATGCGAGATGGGATTGTAATTACCACTCTGTGATGAGAATGATGAAATGGCTTTGTGAGAAGGATAGGATAATTTCAAAAGAAAAGGGTACATTGAGTGTTGTGGGTTATGTTGCCATGCTGACGATTTAAACAAGCTTGGTAAGTGCAGGCAGGAGGATACACACGTGATTTATTCGCATGCCTAAGACGTGACTTTTATGGAACATTCAAAAGGTTTACGATAGCAACCCGTCAATTAGGCAACCGTCAATAATAAAGAAAACGGCATAGTACCTGCGATAGTGAACCATATACCTTCAAAATGAATACACATCATGTGATCAGCGACGACATTCAATTTGTCCAACCCCAAAAAAATACACCACCCTATCTACTTTGGCTAGAAGAAAATCAACTTTGGAACACTTTACGGTATTACTAGTAGGTTCAACGAGCGTTTCAATTGCGAATGAGGGTTTTCATCTGACCGGTTAACCGCCTGATAATCCAAAAACGCCTTCTGTTAATCCAAATTCTAACAGTAAAATTAGGTTTATGTATCTTACTACATGTAGATGTCAAATTTAGAGACTGCTGATACTGCTTTTAGTAGCTAGATTTTCATTCGTGGCTTGTACTGCCATTCGTGGCCTACTGTCACTTATGGCTTATACTGCCGAAAATGGCCGATACTATCGTCTGCAGCTCAAGCTACCTTTAATGGCCTATACCGCTTTTAATAACTTACACTACTGTTTGTGGCTATACTGCGGCTTATAGCTTGTATCGCCATTTCTGGCTCATCCAGCCGCTTATGGCTTATTGCCGTTGATAGCTTAAACTGCCAAAAATGGCTTATTATACTGTTGAAAATAGCTTACACTACTAATAATGTAAGTTTCTCTCTGCTAAGTTGTCTGCTGCCTGATTTAATTTACTGACTTTAATAAATGGTGATGTTTGCTTCTCCGCTAGAAAAGAATTTAAGAATGTTGACAATTCACCAATCCTTTGTCACTTCGTACGCGGAGAAAATATATCCTTCCACAATCCAAATTTCCAACCACGGTCTGCAATAACTTCTTCACCTCCCACATGAAATCGTCCGCGTCTCACATCTTCACCCCAATCACGCGAATCGATCACCACCTACACGGTAAACAATAAACAGCACCATGGCCCAACCCCAGCGACCTCACCACCATCACCATCGCATCCCAGAAAAATTCGAAAACCCATCAACTCCCAAGATGTCAACCTCACCAGGCTCAGTATCGAATTCCGAGCACACACCCTCCGAATCCTCCCAGCAAGTCTCAACCGTGATGTCCACACCACCAATATACATCGCCTCGCCAATCCCGCAAACCTCAACACCAGGTCTCCACGCGTACGTCCCGCTTTCTCTTCCCACTCACGCAGGATCTGACTAAGAATCACAGGTCCCTCCTCACGGGCAAATTCTCAGACCTCACCATCACCCACGGCACCACGACCTGGTCCGCGCACAAAGTCATCATATGCGCTCAATCGCCGTATCTGGAAGCTGAGATCGCCGAGTGTATCGTAAGTCGAGCTTCTCTATCTCAGTCCGCAAGTCCAGAGGAGGAGGAGAAAGATCTAGACGGGCGTGCGAGAATGGAACTTCGACGAGCCAGGATGCCACGGTGTTGGAACGCGCCGCCGAGGTCTCGTGCTGTCAGTTTTTTTCATTTTTGCATTTCGAAATTGGATGGGCGCTGATTGAGGATGTAGGAACCAGCGGTTTTGGATCTTTCGGATGATCCACTAGATGCTGTCACGCAGGTGATAACCTATCTGTATACCGCAACATACACACTCCCTCCCTCACCCCCGCGTCAAGCACTGGAAACAAATATCGCCATCCACACACTCGCAGGAAAATACCGCATCCCATCCCTCCAAGCCTTCGCAGCCGCGCAGTTTAAATTCGTGATGAACACGGAGCTGAAAGATATCGATATCTTTTTCGAACTCGTTAAAGTTATATACGCGGAGGAAGGGGATGGGGCAACGGAACTCAGGGAAGCGGTCGTAGAAGCTGCGGTTACGGAGATGGATATGCTGTTAGTGGAGGGTCGGATGAGGTTCTTTGCGGCGCTGAGCGCGAATTGGACGTTTTTGGGGGATGTGCTGGGGGTGATGAGGGAGAGGGGGAAGGGGGAGGAGGAGAGGGTTGGGTTCTTGTGTGAGGGGTGTGGGTAGGAGGGGGAGGAGGGGGAGGAGGTTAATCGGGTGGTTGTGGAGTGTAGAGGGTGTGGGTGTGTGAGGGAGTTTGGGTTTGAGTAGACTGGTGAGGTGATGGTGTAATTTAGAAGAGGAGGGAAATCTTTTGGGGTGGGTTATGTGAGAGTTGGGCTTTTGGTTGATGGTACTGTTGATACGATACTAGGGTTGTGTATGTAGTAGGATTTAGGGAGTTGGGATACGAATACATTTGATCTTACGACTGCACTTTGTTCCTGGAATGTAGAATAACGGGAAGCAAGTGACGGATATGTAAATAGCGCTGGCCAGTCACTGACAAACTCCGCTGACTTTAACTTTGGACAAGAAGAGTTGATGAGTGGTATCCACCACCGTTCCTAGTCTTTCAAAATATGATGTCCCACAGAAGCTGCTGAGACATCCCGAACCCTTCTGCAACATATCATGAGCAAGTTTCAATATCAAATCATAAAGTCATTTCATATCCAGTGACCCCTGAGCTTGACTTCTGAGTAGCTTCATTACTGCAGCCAAATGAAACAACAGTCAATTAGACAAGGGCTCAGAAGCTGACTGGAACCTCAAAGGAAGTTCAATTTGATTCGTGATATGTGTAGACCCGATTCATTGTTTTGTGAGTTCTGCCAGACTCGTGTATTGAGAGGATCCGAGCTGTGACTGATATTTCAACCTTGAATATTCATATTCGGTCAGCGTCTGGGTATAAAAGCTGCGCGGCCGTCTGGTTTGAGCTTTTCTTTTCACGTTATTTTATAAGGCGTCTTCTCGGACCTGAAGTCTTCTTATTGTCCACATCTAAATCTAAATCTCATTCTGGATATACGGATTTAAAATATAAGAACAAACTAGTATCCGCTCACTTCTTCACACTTATTCTCAATCAAACTTAGCTGTATTCTACTATAAACCAACAACTACGTCAACCTTCCTTCGCAATCAGAAAACCTAGCACCAACCATCAACATGTGCCAAGAATTCATCGAGAAGTTCCCAGGTTGCCCAAACGAAGAGCACTACAAACATCAGGGCTGGGCACCATGTAAAGACGCGCTTAGAAAGAAAGTTGAAACACCCTGCCTCAGAGAAAACGAACCTGGGAAACCGGAAAAATACGACAAGGACAAGGTTATGAAAAAGCCCTTGATTACAGTGAGACTAGAAAGGTGTGAGGAATGCGAAAGAGATAAGCGTGAAGCGGCGGAGGAGGCAAAGAAAGACGCAGAGATGCAGGAGGCATTTGAGAAGATGCGTGACAGTGGAAACCGAGTTGGCGGGGATGTGCCGGCACAGGGTATGTTGACTACAGAGGAGCGCCGTCGACGTGAAACCATGGAACAGGGTGGTGGAGATATGTCGCAGCAGGGTATGTTGACTACTGAGCAACGTCGTCAGCTTGAGGCGAAGAAAAAGGGCGAGGCGAGTAAGTAGAGCTGTCGGAGTCACTACGACTAAGACTGTGTTGTTGAAAGGCTAGAGGAAATGGTGTCGTGTTTGTTGGGAGGGTCTGAGTGATCTTGTGATCTGAGCGAGTGTATCAGATGATGGGACTTTTTTTTTTTTTTATGTTAGCTAGGAAGATATACTAGTACGATATTTGGACGACGTCCTCTAGGTTTGAGCGTTAGTGAGGATCTAGTTACACGTGTTAATATAACATTTTACAGGATGGGTTTAGAAAAAGGATAATGAAATCGTTACTTTTGACTGATTCTTTGACAACAATTCCCAGGAATACAGTCAGTAGATGTGTGCGATCCTGTGAGGCTCAGGAGTAGGGATTTGACTGATTATTTCCAGAAGAATGCGGTATAACCCAGGAAGCATGTTGTTTGGTGGGCATAAAAAGCCCTTCCAATGCGTCGAATGGCCTTATTCTTACCAATGAAAAGATTGCAATAGGTAATATAGGAATGTTGTGAGTTAGAGTGAACAAAGATTACTCCTTGATACTCATTTGATATAATGCTGTTAGATATAGCTTCACATTCCATTAATTCTGAAAGACCAGATCATGAAATAACTTGAGAGATATAAAGTCCTATCCTTTTCACATACGATATGGACTTAAAAGAATCACCTGCAATCCTGCAACTGATAGAACATACCGTTTTAAGCCATCAACCACCTATCATCCCACCATGTGTCAAGAACTCGTCTACAAATACCGACCCTGCCCAGAGTCCAACCACTTCATTCACAAAGCCTGGATTTCCTGCAAACACGCTCAAAAGCACAATTTATCAGCTCCTTGCAACGACTGGGACAACATGACTGCAGACCGTATGAAGGACTACTCGCTGACTAGTTGCGAGCAATGTGATCAGGCGAGCCAAAATAACAGATCCAGAGATTGGAGAGGGAGGATAGGAAGTTGTCGGATCGCATAGAAAAGGCAGAGGAAGAGCAGGATGAGATTGAAGAGAGGATTATGATGGAGAAGGGATCATCAAGTTGATTTCGTTGTTGGGGCGATGGGAATGAGTGAGGAATTCGAGTAGCGTATGTGGAGGGACGGTCTTTTTGAAATATTTGAAATTGTGATGTATTTTGATAGGTTACAATACATTCATTTGGAAGATTGAAAGTTGGATACTATAACCAGACAATGAATTTATTGGCTCTGGTAACATGGACTTTTTGTCGCGTGCCATCAACAGTATCTCGCTTTCGGTCCTCCAATTTTAACGATGAGAACTTCGTTAAATAACAACCGCTGTAAAGTTCATCTGCAGCCTCATAGAAGTTCGTGGATCAATGTGTGGCATTGTGTGCAGCGGCTATAATTTATTATTTGGACGGAGAAGGAGGCAGGCCATGTGGCTTAGCTTGTGTGCGTCTCTCAGCCACTTCAATGACACGCAAACAACAGTTGAAAGTTTCTCAGAACAGACTTTTGAATAATTGAGTGGTTAACGGAGATCTAATGGGTGATCTTGGAAAACTCTTTGGCGGTTAAACCAAGTTTAGAGTATGTTGACTGAGGATTCAACGAATTGTCTGTGTTCTCAAGTGTCAAATGACGGTTGGAAGTGTTATAGTTTTCCAACGGGCTCTACCACTACAAGTAAAAAATGTTATTCTAGAGAGGATCAGGTGTATAATACCCCTAACAATTGCAACATAGTCATGGAATCAGTGGGTATATGAATCTCCTTCTGCTCTGTCAAATCTCCATTTCACTTTCCTTCATCATCAGCCATCAACACCCCCCAAAGAACAGCATTCCAAATTTTCTTACAAACGCACTCGATTTAATTCACCTCAAAACCGCCCTACCTTAAACTAGCCTCACATCAGAACCTCAAATCCAGCGCTATTTCATCATGTGTAAACGAAATTACTATTTGTACAAAGATTGCAAAAGAAGAGATGACCCACAACACCGATATGAATCAACCGATAAGCGAGATCTCACTATGTGTGGGGGAATACCATTCAAAAGTGTACCATGTCTGTGGTATGAGATAAAGTGGGTTGAAGGCCCATCGAGTACTCTACATGTCGGGAATGTGGGCAGGAAGCATTGAGAGAGAAAAGGGAAAAAGAAGAAGAAGAGAAGAAGTGAGAAGTGGAACTATTCGGTGGGGCTGAACTTGAAACATGGTCTGCAAAGATTCAGCATTAGAAGGGATTTTTGGTGGTAAATGAGGGGAAATATGACAACAGTAGTAGTATAACAGGAGATAACATGTTGTTCTGACAAATAACTATGTTATCCTGAGAACTTCGAGTACAATATTGAAGCGTTTTGAAGATTAGGTCACATTCTCTCCTTCCATAGCCAGTCAAAAATTCTATCTTTTCTAGCTCTAATTGCTGAGATTCAAGACGCACAAACCCAGAACAGCGACATCATCCTGGCTTCCGACGCTCGATCGCCCTCAGAACGACCAAATGGTGGAACTGGTGCTTTTCAAATCAGCAACCCGCCTACCTATATCCCAGCCCCTCACCGGGTATTGAAATTGTACATACATAAAATTGCAAAGGAGCGTAAAGGTGAGCATGTGGGGAAAATTCTGTCTATGGTCAAAAACATTATGGAATACGTAGATGGTGACGGATTGTTGAATGAGCAGAGCCTTGAACCTTAGAACCCTGGCTGTAATGTATCCAAAACGCGTTCCACCAGCCTTTCAAATGTGTTTGATAGTGAATTGAGCTTAGTTGGTAGGGGTTTTGCGAATAAAAAGAAACTTGCCAATGATAGAAGTAATTGGGCCTAGAGTACGTATCCTTTTTTCCGTTTTTGAATATATGTGAGATTACTTTGGGGTTTCTAATGAACACTAGAGATATTTGTCCAGAAACTATGAGCGGAAATTGGTTGTCAAGAGTTTCGGGATCAGAATGGGGGGCTAAGAGAGACTTTGTCGGATTTTGGGCGAGTGGAGTAGAGAGAATTCTGGTGGGGTTCTATTTGTTAGGAGTAAGGGAAGGCGATATCTTTAGGAGTTGTTTTGTTAACTTATATGAAAGCATTGAAATCTCTATCAGAACCCCAGTGCCTAGAGCAACATTTAAAACTGAAATAGGCAACATTGGAATTATCTAGACTTGAAGGGTACTGAAAACAATGCTTACAAAGAAGGAATCCCACGACAGATCCCTATATTCGGTTGTTTCGAATTAGATTTCCCATAAAGACACATCAGCCTTTCATCATCATTCGCATCCCGACACGGATCACAGTTTTGTACAGACTTTTGCTGTCTATTGTGCTCATTAACATGGCATCTCCTGAGCCTCTCAATATCTTAAGTGCCCAAAGTGAATTCTAGGAACCACTGTCTGTTAAGATTGAAAACCTGTGAATGATTAGTCCTGCACCTAACAGTTTCTTGCCAAAAATAATCTCCTCTAAAAATACCAAGGCAGAAAGTTGGAGTCTAATACTAAAAATAACTAGATTCAAATAAAGTGAATGCCAGGGGGCAAGGCCTTGGAGTCTCGCTATTTACTATCGTAGGCCAAAGGAAATAGATGTTGTCAAGTCACAGCCCTCATTTCACATCACAAATTTATAATCTCCGCACATTAATTGCTTGATTTTTTGAGCAAGATACCAACAAATTAACTTCATTCACTATTAAATGGGAAGAAAGGTCATCTGATAGCACCATTATGTCGAATATTAATCACAGCGATTGCAAGCAGATATCCTTAGCATCTATACCTCCTTGATCTCGAATATCATTCACAGCAACTGTACGTAGAATTTCGTAGCCTCGATACCCACAATTTTGTTCTTCTTCAAGTGTATAAAAGGAGCAACTCCCTCCTAGTTCTTCCATTTTCTTTCCTCCTTCCTCCATCGCCAACCGTCTTTTCTTTTCATCTTCCACCAAACAGCCAGTCAAGCTCTGAATTATTCCAACCTTCGCTTAACAAAGTCAAAATGCAACTTCTAACCTACGTCTTCGGTTTTTTGAGTGTTCTCACACTCGTCTCTGCATCCCCTTTCCCAGTGGCCGAAACAGTCGAGGATTATTCCGACCTGCCATATCCAGTCTCTGAAGCTATCTTTGATCCAAATGGTGTCTCGGACGTTAACAACGCTACCATCGAACGCCGTAACAAGGTGAGACTGAATTTTCTGCATTCAAAGTCTATTACAGAGAGCTAACGTGGAAATAGGCGGAAACCTACTGCTGCAAGAATATCCGACAGCCATGGAACTACGCTTGGTACAAGTGTGGTCAATTTGCTTCCATTGCTCTAGCACAAACGCAGGGAGTTGTTAGAGTAGAAGCTAAATCATGTGCCCGCATAATGTGTTGGGGTGAGGCCGATATCTGGCTATGCAACGATGTAAGTTCTTCATTCCTGATTTTGCTCAACTGTCCTTTGACTGACTTGTACGAGGGTCCTCACCGTATTAGCCCTAACGCCAACTACATTTCCAGTTATGCTGGGGATCTCCTTAAGGATTGTACCGACGTGAATGGAAGCGGAGGTCACTTTACACGTGGCCAAAAATTCGATACTGACCTGTACAATGTTATCTTGAGACGTGGCACTCAGGGCTGTCTTGCTGGCCTTGGATTTGATTGTGGTAGAATCTCCCACTGGTAAACGCTGAGGCCTTTCATCACTGTAACATGGTTTTTGGAGTTTCTCGCTTCATTCATGATGACAGGATTGGCGCACGAGTCACTCTCAATCTCTGAACTAGTTACATGAAATGAAATTAATTATGATTCCAAAACTGGCTATGTATTCTTGGTTTCGACTTTTTGCAAGCGCTATTAAGTGCATGTGTCTTCAAATCCGAGTGAAATGTAACGTTCTTGTAATACGGGCAGATTCTAAGTTAATTAAGCGACAAATATCACTTAAACTCTGAAGTGAATGCAGGAGTTTTTAGAAAAAGATTTGCATTCTGAATTGAAAAAGTCGATACTTCAACTCATGTTTTAGTCCTAGCTAATGTGGATTTTGAATCAGCTTGCTGCAGAGGTATTCAGTCCATAAAACGACAACTGTCAAGAATTCTTCCGTTGCTTCGGGCTCGCTACTTTTTATATTATCTGCTATACCACTTCTTACTAATATCTAAGAACTTGAAGTAACCACTCAATGATTCCTTACTCCAGATAATGAAGTTCTTTCAATGAGAGTGATACAAACTTAGCTCCGCCACTGATCTACCATTTCCTGATCATTAACTCACTCATTTTTACATACTAGATACACACCAGCTATTGAAATCATGCGAATGAAAAGTTTCGAAGGAGTCAGAGCTAACATCTGGCGAGCCGTCTGATAGCGGTCAAGACTACAATTCTTTTTACAATGAGTAACTTTCTATTGTGTTTAGGCTTACTAGAGTTAGAAAGTGTGGACTTTGTGGACTTTATGGACATTGAATAATTGGATAATAAGAGACTTGGAAGTGCTCGTATGGAGGTTTGTCGACATCTCAAGACTTCGCCTGAAAATGATGGTGTTCTGATGGATGAGCTGGAAACTGATTTTCCTGTCCCAGGAGAGTGTGTACATTTGGGTGGGAACTACAACTGAAGAATAGACAGGATTTGAGATTTTACCCAGCATCTACCACCGAATGGCACCAGGCCAAACTCCCTTCTGGAACCTACGTAGAACATCACCTAGTAGCCGCTTTAAAAATCAAGTAAAGCAAACCCTGGACCCCACCCAACGTAGACTCCTCAATCCAGCATCTACCCCAATCAACACTCAGAACATTCCTCCTAGAGGTTCAAACCCTTTCAACCCAAATTTCGTCCCACCTCCCCCACACGTTCCTCCCCAACCAAACCCATCTCGGCAGCTTCACCCTCGTAACCAGCACCTCCGTCCCGCCTGTCCCACTCCCTCTCCCATTCCGCCCCCGCACATCCATGCCCCGCCGCCAATACACATCCATCTCCCTCTTCCAGCGCGGGATCCGCACGATAGTTTTCCGGCCATCAATCAGCATAGGCGGAGACCTCTCGTCGAGTTCGAAACATGGGTTGAGTGACGCGCGGGATGTGCGTTTTTGGAGCACGTTAGCGGGAGACCGGATTGCTGGGTTTGTGGGAGGTGTGATTGGATCTAGGTGGGGGGTGAGGAGGGTGGAGCGGGGTGCGGTGCGGAAGGTGGAGGTTGCGAGGTTGTAGACTAGTTGTTTGGTATCTTTTTCTTGGGGATGGGTTGGCGGGGGTGGTGAGAATGGAGTGGTGTCTGGAGAGGGAGGTGGGACGAGGTTGTGGCGGCGGAGGAGGGATTTGCTGCGGGTTGGTGTTATGGGGACGTCCCAGTTTGGTGTTGTTGGTTCGATGAAGGTTGGGAAGGGGATGGGTGGTGGGTGTGGCGGTGACAGCTCGATGCCGATGTTTAGGTGGAGGGATTTGTGAGGGTCTTTGGGTGGACTTGATTGTGGGAATGTGGATGTACGTTTGGGGGTTGGTGGTGTTGGGATGGTTGAGTGGTCCATTTTTGGTACGATGATTATGTCTATTTCGATCGATCACGTCCCGAAGAGTATGCAGTCGGCTTGCAGATTGTCTAGGACAGCGCAGATTCAAAAGTCGAGGTATGTTGTTGGAAGCCGGTGCTGTGATTTAGAAGAGTGTAGTGCACTGAGGCCGAGATGGAGGATAGTTGAGAGAGATGGAAAGTTACGGTCGAATTCTTGGACAATCGGGACACTTGTTTGCTGATTGTCTTGTTCATGTTGGGGTGAATATAGATGCAAACAAAAATTTCGATCTCTGAGACTCGGTGAAAGCGTAGGTCTTCACACTCAATTGCTTACCTTTCGATCAGATGGAATAATACCAGATGAGATATCCACGAAGCGTAGTAGAGTTTGTATGCTATGGAAACGAGCGGCAGAGTTTCAACATTGCAGTTCAAAGGATTGCGCGAGACTCGATATGAGGTTGCGAAGGTTTGAACTTTTGGAGCATTAGCATAATCCGAAAGTACAGTGCAGTAACCTACTTTGGGTCAAGTCGATAGAGAGAGCTATTTTGTATAGTACTTTCTTTTAAAAGTTCATCGGTCCTTAATATACAAAACCCTTCTTTATTATTCACTTAAGCTAAAGCTTAATGGGTAATCTTGTTGAGTATGTTGTTTGAAGCACATCATCCATATACGCTTCCTCAAGATGAGTAGACAAGCGGCAGTATTAACACGATATTACATATTTCGTGGATTGTTGTAAGTAATGAAAATCGTTAAACTATAATCTAAAACCTCATTAGATTAACAACCCTGTAGGTTTGAGTGAGATCTAGATGAGATATTCAGTAGCAGATTGCTGGCACTTATCTAGTCCACCGTAATAAATTCTATCTTCTTCTTGCTGGTCCCCAGCTCCATATATTTAATCCAACTTTGGTCCCTGACAGAACCGGCAGTCCAGCATGAAATGTCTCTTCATATCCTCTTCCGTCTGGTCTTAAATTTTCCCAAAAGATGGCATTCCCCTTGATCGGCTTGAATACTATACCCAAGTCATCTTGATCTCCAATTCGCTCCGTTGAAGCATCGTCGTCTTTGCATTCAAGAAACTCGCACCAACGACCTTTACTCACACTAGGCATTCGAAGCCTTGGAAATTTGGTCCCACCACCTTCACACTCCGCGTCGACGTATACCATAAATGTACTTACTCGATCAGCATTTCGACTAGCACCACTCCAATCGTAATGGTTCGAGTAATGTCCACCCACCCCATATCTTTGGGTCCTCAACCGCTCAATTTGAAGGTCCGGTCGCCACCCCTGAAATGCGCGTGCCCTTTGCTCAATACACTGGACGGTATCATCTCGATCGACAAGCGCAACTTCTGAAAGTCGAACGTCTTTTCGAATGCTTGTGTCTGAGCCCGTTGAGACGGTCGAAGGCGCAAATTTATCTTCACTGGAAATTGGGGTAAGCCGGCTTTTATCTCTCCATCGCTGGGCGGAAGGATCGCAATGCAAGGAGTAAGATCAAATCCTTATGATCTCTTGGATGCAGAAGGAATCGTACGACACGCAATAAAAGCATTCTTGGAAGCTTGACCCCGGATTAAGGCGGAAAAGAAGCCTTTCCCCAGACTTGGTAATGCACGTACCTGATATCAATGAGATGTTTCGACTCTTGAGGGCTCAAGAAGTTCTCAATATATATCACCAACGGTTCATGGGAGAGAATGAAAGTGTTGTAGGTATGAGGAGGACAACTCACGTGCTCGTCAAGAGCAATAAAAGAGCTGTTGAAAATGGTGACAGGAAGGTCTGAGGACTTTTGGGCAGGTCCAAAGAGCATCTCCTGGACGGGAAGCCAGACGAAAAGGTACCCCAACGGCAGTGCGGCGATATATCCCAGATTGATCATGTTGCAACGTCTTGGCGAACAATGTTGAGGCGTCGATTCAGCAGCCGGCGTAGCATCCGGGAGTTATGAGGTTTGCACAGTTTCATATTTGCTAATCAACCGTCGTCGACGACTTAAAATCGTCGCACGTGATGTCAATAATGGGGCTCGGTAGCCGAGCTGGAGCCCCTGAAAATGGACCGACTTTGATCCGGACGACCCTTTCCGCCTCCAGATTTCACGAATCCACTCCATCTCAAGTATCAACCTTCAGATTTCTTGGATATCGACCTTGACTTCTCTAAAGTCACCAAGCTTTTGCCAAAATCTGTCGATGCTACTTAGCTACGCTTCAACTTCTCTTGGAAGAACTCGAAGCGGGACCTCAGACGCATTTTCGTCCAAAAGATACTCGATCGAGATGGCCTCGAAACCCGCCAATACGTGGACATCTCATGCAAGGCGTCTCAACTGAGTGCTTGAAGTAGCTTGACGGTTTACCAGACCCGTGCCAAGTGCTGGGCACGTGTCAAAGTACTCCTTGGTATAAAAAAGCCTCGAGTCGAGATGCTTGGTTTAGGCCCGGGTTGTCTACGCTCGGATGCCCACTTCCCCATGGACATCTTGGCTTTTGGGGCTCTTCACCCAGTTTGTAAAGTTTCTCTGGATGCCGAGCAAATTCTCCTTTTGGCAGATGCTTGTTGCAACGGCCTGTGAGACCTGTCATAGGGTTGGCGTTTCAACAAGCTCATCGGTCAAGGTTTCTCGATATCATTTTCGTCGTTTTTGCTCCGCTTCGTTGCTTGTCATTGGACTAGACGAGGCTTGTTTGGGTCTCGAGATATCATGGGCGTGGAACATGCCAATAGTGAACTATCACTGACCAGGGAAGGAGGCTATCATCTGAACTCCAGCTACTCTCGCATCAATGCTCCCACGCATTGTATAAGTACAGTCCCCAGCGTCCCAAACTTCTCCTCTTTTTTCTTCAGCTGCGCTCACATTCATTTCTCGACCCTAAACAAGAAGCAAGTCTTCCTTCAGTCTATTCATTAATTTTATAATTCCATCATCAAACAGCCAGCTTTCAATCACTATCAAAAATCCCGTTTCAAACAATCTAATCCATCACCACCTCACCAAACAAACAACAACACCGCAAACATGCAATACTCATTCGCCCTTGCCGCCCTCCTCTCGGCCACTGCCGTCGTCGCCCTTCCCCTCAACATCAACCTCGGTGCCTACTCTCCAGCACTGGTAGTCGGTGATGGTGAAATCTCATTCGGAGGAGGAGAAGCAGGAGCTGAAGCCCTATTCAACACCCTTTCCGGTGCCAGCGCCTCAGGATCCGGAGCCGCCGAAGGCCTCACACGATCCGAATCCGAGCCCGCCACCCCAGTTACCCCAACAATCGTCACTCCAGCCGCCGAAGTTCCTAACGGCGCTGGCATTGGACGGGCCGTCGAGCCTCGTGAGCCAGAGGTGGGTGCCGCCCCTGTTGAAGCCCCAGTCGAGAAGCGAGATCTCGCTGGTTTTAATGCGGCGCTGAGTTTTGCAACAGGCGCTTTAACTACCGGACCCGAAGTTCAACTTGGTACCGGTGAGGGAGGATCGGGTGTTGGTATCATCGTCAACCCAAAGACTGGGGCTGCTGCCGCGGCACCAGCTGCTGCGCGCCCTGCCACGGAATAGGCGTGATGGTGTTTAGATTTGGATTCTCTCGCGCTTTTTTTGATATTTAGATGGGACTGGTTATGGGGTTATCTGGCGGACTGAATGGTTCAATGTTCATGATTGTATTATAACGCGTACATGTACAGCGTGCTGATTTCAATACACTCATACTTGCTCTTGTATCATTGTCGAATTGTTTCTCTTCGTGCTCACTTCATCTGGTGCCATTGTATCCCTTTCCGGACTGATAACACTCTGTTTCATTTTCGGGAAACCACAGCAGAATTCTGTTTAAAGCATCCAACTCATCATCTACCTTCTAGATCTCACTCAACTTATTCTTCTTTTTCTCTCAATCACCGAGAGGATCTTATGTCTCACGAGCATAAGTCGTAAACCAAATAAGTCTGGTACTCCACCGCCTTACAACTATGATGCAGTCGTCGAAATTTTCGCCAAAAACAATTTTACTTTAGATTCGTTTGCCAGGTTTTCTCACAGCGATGTGTATATTGGTATTCCCAAATTACTTTTGAGCTCAAAAAGGAAGAAAAAATTCAAATTGAATCTTTTCGTCGTCACTGGTATCGTCACGAATACCAATGAGTTCAATACAATGATCCGCTCTAAAAGAATATGTGTCCAATAAATTCGAAACTCAGTATGTTTATCCAACTTCCTCTACCAATCTATTCCAACTCCTCGCTGTTGCCAATATCCTCTCAAGTCGCTACAACACAATGCCAGTTCCCGCTCACAACCTATGAACCATGCATAGCTTCCATCATGATATCTTCGTTCCAGTCGTCTGTCCATCGAGTGATACTTTCTTGATCCCACCCAAAAGCCTTATCCTTTGATTTACCGTCATAACTAGCGCTCTGCGATTGCCTGACTCGTTCCTCCGACTCTGATCGAATTATAAAACGCCAGAATGCCTCGCCGTCAGCTTTCAACTTGGCGTTATACACGTTGTACAGGATAGGTAACAACGCAACATCCTGCTGGCAGTATCGAATGATTTCCGGCTTAAGAGGTCGCTCGTTAAAGACCTCGTAACGACCTCCCGTCTCGGGTGCGAATAGTTGAACACCGCGTTCTTTAGTGACACGCCATTGTGTCTGCTGTGCTGGACTAATTTGAAGATCTCTTCCAATACATTTAGCCAGACCGGAAACAAACTTGCGAGAACCCTTTCGTGATGCAAGTTCCATGAGTTGAAGATCCACGACGCCTCGAACGGAGATTTGAAAGAGACTGAACAGAGCATCTGAGTCGTTGCGGATGTCAAAGAAGACTTTCGGGATAGTTCCTGATTCTAAGATGCTTTTGAGAGAGATTCCGTTGTTGGTAGTGGTGAAAGCAACTGCTCCGAGAGTGTGGATATCGATAAGGTATGTTTCTTTCGTAGGAGCGACGTAAAGAGAGAGAATGGAGAGTGTACCGTGACGGCCGAGGGCAACTCCTTCCAAGTCGATATA